>NW_027008443.1:0-98081 GCF_036934945.1 Oncorhynchus masou masou | reverse complement strand
GGCAAGTTTCTTCACTGACATTTTCAACCTCTTCCAGTCCGAGTAATACCGATATGTTTAAGCAGACCAACGTAATCCCTGTGCCCAAGAACACTAAGGTAACCTTCCTAAACAAATACTGACCCATAGCACTCATGTCTGTAGCCATGAAGTGCTTAGAGAGGCTGGTCATGGCTCACCTCAACACCGTCACCCCAGAAACCCTAGACCCACTCCAATTCGCATACCGCCCCAACAGTTCAACAGATGATGCAAATTCCATTGCATTCCACACCGCCCTTTCCCACCTGGACAAAAGGAACTCAGGGTTCAACACCGTAGTGTCCTCAAAGCTCATCAATAAGCTAAGGACCCTGGGACTAAATACCTCCCTCTGCAACTGGATCCAGGACTTCCTGATGAGCCACCCCCTGGTGGTAAGGGTAGGTAACAACACATGCACCATGCTGATCCTCAACACTGGGGCCCCTCAGGGTTGCGTGTTCAGTCCCCTCCTGTACTCCCTGCTCTCTCAAGACTGCACGGCTAGGCATGACTCCAACACCATCCTTACATTTGTAAGGGAATTCCCCCCTGAAATGGACAAAAATGAATGGGAAAACATTGGCATAGTACAAACCATGTACACGATGGACAATACCACCCAAATCGGGGTTGATTCATGCAAAATGCAATTGCCAGTTGTAACACTTCAAAAATCCAACAGGTGGCGTGTGCACTCCACCGTGGTTTTTCATATAGGGAATGGACCCCAAGTCAACATCCAAAAGCCAAATTTTGAAAAAATGAATTTTTTGTCAAAAACTTATCACCCCTTAAAAAAGTGCTTTCTGGACCGTTTTTCGAAATTCTTTAACTTTTTTTGTCAATTACACATCTGTAAGAACTGTATGAATATACTTTTGTCCAATTTTATTATCATAATTTTTTTTTATTACTTAGGCATAAGGCACATGTTTTGTCCATTTGCAATATGATTTCATAGGAAGTCAAAAGTCAAAAGTCAAAAATTGCAAAATTTCATAAAAAACTTCACACACCCCTAAAAAAGTGCTTTCTGGACCGTTTTTCGAAATTCTTTCGCTTTTTTTTGTCAATTACACATCTGTAAGAACTGTATGAATATACTTTTGTCCAATTTTATTATCCTAATTTTTTTTTTTTATTACTTAGGCATAAGGCACATGTTTTGTCCATTTGCAATATGATTTCATAGGAAGTCAAAAGTCAAAAGTCAAAAATTGCAAAATTTCATAAAAAACTTCACACACCCCTAAAAAAGTGCTTTCTGGACCGTTTTTCGAAATTCTTTCGCTTTTTTTTGTCAATTACACATCTGTAAGAACTGTATGAATATACTTTTGTCCAATTTTATTATCATATTTTTTTTTTTTATTACTTAGGCATAAGGCACATGTTTTGTCCATTTGCAATATGATTTCATAGGAAGTCAAAAGTCAAAAATTGCAAAATTTCATAAAAAACTTCACACACCCCTAAAAAAGTGCTTTCTGGACCGTTTTTCGAAATTCTTTCGAATTTTGTGTCAATTACACACGTATAAGAACTGTATCAACATACTTTAGTCATATATTATTATCATATTTTTTTTTTTTTTTTTTACTTGTGCATTAGGCATATGTTTTCTCCATTTGCAATATTATTTCATGGGAAGTCAAAAGTCAAAAATAGCTAAATTTTATTTAAAAAAACTTCACACACCCTTAAAAAGTGCTTTCTGGACCGTTTTTCGAAATTCTTTCGAATTTTATGTCAATTACACACATATAAGAACTGTATCAACATACTTTAGTCATATTTTATTATCATATTTTTATTTTATTTTTTTACTTGTGCATAAGGCATATGTTTTGTGGGGGCTAAATGTCATAAGAAATTTGACATGCTCAAAAATCCTGCAGAAATGCAAAATTGACTGGCCTGATGAACTCGGGATGACCGGGCAGTGATTGTTGTTCCTTTCCATCACTCGTGGTGTTGATTTCATCATGTCCATTTGTTTATGTTTTCTCACTTTTGCAAAGTCACTGTGCATTTGCAATATGGTTAACTGGGCATTCACCATCACGAATTTGTCATGCTATAAAATTCGTGCAGGAATGCAAAATTGACTGGCCCGATGAACTCGGGATGGCTGGGCAGTGATTCTGGTACCTCTCCATTGCTCGTTAGGGTTGATTTCAGAATGTCCATTTGTTTATGTTTTCTCACTCTTGCAAAGTCACTGTGCATTTGCAATATGGTTAACTGGGCATTCACCATCATGAATTTGTCATGCTATAAAAATCGTGCAGGAATGCCAAATTGAATGGCCTGATGAACTCGGGATGGCTGGGCAGTGATTCTGGTACCTCTCCATCGCTTGTTAGGGTTGATTTCAGAATGTCACTTTTGGTGATGGTACCTCACTGTTAACTTCTTGAAACTCCCCATCCCGGATCCGGGTTTGTGACTAAAGCCTCAGGCTCATTAGCATAACGCAACGTTAACGATTTCTGAAAATCGCAAATAAAATGAAAATAATGCGTCTGCTCTCAAGCTTAGCCTTTTCTTAACAACACTGTCATCTCAGATTTTCAAAATATGCTTTTGAACCATAGAAATTGACTAATTTGTGTAAGAGTATGCAAAGCTAGCATAGCATTTTGAGTAGCATTTAGCACGCAACATTTTCACAAAAACCAGATAACCAAATAAATAAAATCATTTACCTTTGAAGAGCTTCTGATGTTTTCAATGAGGAGACTCTCAGTTACATACCAAATGCGCAGTTTTTCCTGAAAGCGTCTGTGTGTAGGAGAAATCGTTCCGTTTTCTACATTGCGTCTGGCTACCGAAACGAACCGAAAATTCAGTCACCTACAACGTAAAACTTTTTCTGGATTAACTACATAATATCGACCAAAACATGGCAAACGTTGTTTGGAATCAATCCTCAAGGTGTTTTTTCACATATCTCTTCATTGATATGCAGTTCGTGGAAGCTTGCTTTCCTCTCTGTATCCCATGGAAAAATACTGGCAGGTGACTTTTGCGCACCAATTTCGGCGCAGGACACCGGGCGGACACCTGGTAAATGTGGTCTCTTATGGTCAATCTTCCAATGATCTGCCTACAAATACGTCACAATGCTGCAGACACCTTGGGGAAACGACAGAAAGGGCAGGCTCCTTCCTCTCGCATTCACAGCCATATAAGGAGACAATGGAAAACAGAGCCTCAAAAATCCTGCTCATTTCCTGGATGCCATCTCATCTTGGTTTTGCCTGAAGCTCACGTTCTAGGGCACGCACAGAGAATATCTTGGTATTTCTGGACACGTCAGAGTGTTTTCTTTCGAATGCTATCAATTATATGCATAGTCGAGCATCTTTTTGTGACAAAATATCTTGTTTAAAACGGGAACGTTTTTCATCCAAAAATGAAATAGCGTTAAAACATATTGCAAATGTTTTCTCGCTTTTGCAAAGTCACTGAAAATTGTGCAGGAATGCAAAATTGACTGGCCCGATGAACTCGGGATGGCTGGGCAGTGATTCTGGTACCTCTCCATCGCTCGTTAGGGTTGATTTCAGAATGTCACTTTTGGTGATGGTACCTCACCGTTTAAACATATTGCAAATGGACAAGAGTCACCACCAAGTCACCGTCCATCAGTCAATTTGATATCATTCTGAAACCAAACTGATACAAACTGACACCAAACCCACTTTTCAAAACTCGTTTAGGAGCAAAGTATCACATACTTCAGAGCTGGCCCAAAATTCACAATGCCTTCGGTTCAAACCATAAAAAAACATAAAACACGTAGTTACGTGCGGGTCCATTTCTTCTGTTTTGTGTAGGCCTAGCTGAGGCGACCCCGAATCCCAAGTTTCGGCTCGATAGGTCAGTTGGTGTCCGAGTAAAACCCTAATTGGTGCTGAAAATCCACTTTTTTCAATTACTTGCTACGGGGTCCTTGAATGAGCTATCGGACAGAAACGTTGGGTTCTGTCTCTATGGGCCGAGACGGTCACAATGCACCTAGTCTTGTGACTCTGGGACATTTCTAAATGTCGCCATTTTCGTAATGGTCAAAATGAATTGAAGTCATTGCAAATGTACGAGGCTGTTTCTCGGTCCGAGAACCTTCTAGAGCGACTTAACTCACCACGCACTATCGACCTGAGGTCTAGAACAGGATTCTAAAGTTTTGGAACTCTAGGTCTGACGGTTCTTTAAAAGTTCCAACAAGGTTAACTAATGCAGGGAGTGTATGTCTCTGCGCACCCCAATGGGTCCCTCCTTCAAAGCTGTGTGTGTGTGTGATTTAGTTTTCCTTTGAAAATTTATGGGAAAAATGACTGATTCACAGTTCATGGGGGTTGCCTAATCACATGTATGAAGTTTTGGAAAGATCTGATTTTTTTAACCCCTCGAAACAGCCCATGAGACACCAATTATGGCACTTCCGGTTGGCACAGGAAACTATAACTCAACACACATCCTCATTGGGGTATTCTATTACAGAATCCTGAGTTTTAAGCCTTTACCATAAAAACTGACTGATTTACACAGGGTTGAATGCACTATGTCTATCAAACTGCAGGCAGGGTATGGGTATACATTTTAGGGCGATTTTAACCACTTCCGGATGGTCCAGGAAGCTTAGAATCGACACAGGTAGACCTTATAGTGGCCTGATGGACTGGTACCGAAGACAGGTTCATACGGCATTCATAACCCATATAGGCTCCAGGTTGAATTTAGGGGAGCAGGCAATGTATTCCTATGGGGAGAGAAGTCAATGCAAACTGTTTGATGTAAACACCTTCTTTTAACTGTGAAGGGTTAATGCCACACGGTCAAGGTTAGGCTTGCACATATCGGGAGGACCTTAGGAACATTCCTTTGTTTGAATTGTCCTTCTAAACCTAACAGTTCCGCCGCTGTCACCCAAAATCAAATGACGTTGTGGTGCAGGCTTCATTGTGGGCCTACTTTTCTAATGGTCGCTGCGCTTAGACCGAGCGAGCTACGGTCAAGCGGGATATCTCGTTGAACTTGGCACGGCCTTGGGATTATGTTTATGCCATTGCCTGCTCTCTGTGTCTTTAAACACCGCGCTTTGTCACTCCATCCTTGCTGTGTGTGTGTGTGAGAGCTTTTCTTTGACATCTGTTGGGAGAAATGACTGATTTTACAGTTCAGGAGGGTTGCCTAATCACACATATGAAGTTTTGAAAAGATCTGACCTTTTTAACCCTTGGATACAGCCACTATGACACCATTTAAGGCACTTCCTGTTGGCACAGGAAGCTATAAATAAACTCATATCTTCATTGGGGTATGCCTTTACAGAATCATGAGTTTTAAGTCTTTATGTTAAGAACTGAGTTATTTACGGAAGGTTTAGTGAGTGTGTGTTATTTCAGAAAATCATAGAAAATCACAGAAATCTCGCAGAGCTCCGCAGCACACTTTAAAAATATTCGTATGAACACCCTGCAACTGTATCTGTAACTGTTGAAAAAAAAAACTATATTTGAACATCACAAATCTGTCATTGTACGATTTCTCTTAAATGACGATAGATAAATGGCTGATTTTTTTGTTATTGACACCGGAGGCTCCTTGACTTTGACGTGAAGTGAAAAAATAATTTCTCTATTTTCATTTTGGACCTTTAATCACAAAAAATGGCCATAACTCAAAAACCGTTGAGGCCTAGACGCCATCTTGTTCGGGGCCAACTGCCCATTATGCCAAATCTATGCTCACCAAGTTTCGGCTTCGAAATATTTTCAGTTTTCGAGATAAGGCCCGTCGTGATTCGTGATGTTTTGTCAAATTGCAGTATGATTGCTTATGCCCTCTTGTGGGATTTTCCGGGATAGCGGAAAAATGACCAAAATTTGATTATTTTATAAAACGAAAACCGAATGTCCGAAAAAGTTCATTTGATGACTTCCCGGTAGGTCTGGCCCTGCCTGTCGGCCCGACGCCGTCCCCAAATTTAACAAATGTTTTTGGACGTCTAGTAAGGGACGGTACATTTGCAATATGGACTTTCTCACTAACCATACAGAAAATGTCGAAATGTTCCCTTAAGGTATGCTAATGACAACAGTGGCAGGCCTGATCAACGACGAGACAGCCTATAGGGAGGAGGTCAGAGACCTGGGCGTGTGGTGCCAGGACAACAACCTCTCCCTCAGCGTGATCAAGACAAATGAGGTAATTGTGGACTACAGGAAAAGGAGGACGGAGCAGGCCCCCATTCTCATTGCCGGGGATGCACTTTGAGAGCACGTTGAGAGCTTCAAATTCCTTGGTGTCATCATCAACAAACTAACATGGTCCAAGCACACCAAGACAATTGTGAAGGGGGCACGACAAAACCTATTCCCCCTCAGGACACTGAATAGATTTGGCATGGGTCCTAAGATCCTCAACAGGTTTTACAGCTGCACCCTCGAGAGCATCCTGACTGGTTGCATCACTGCCTTTTATGGCAACTGCTCAGCCTCTGACCGCAAGGCACTACAGAGGGTAGTGCGAATGGCCCAATACATCACTGGGGCCAAGCTTCCTGCCATCCAGGACCTCTATACCAGGCGGTGTCAGAGGAAGGCCTTAAAAATTGTTAAAGACTCCAGCCACCCTAGTCATAGACTGTTCTCTCTGCTACCGCACGGCAAGTGGTACCGGAGCGCCAACTCTAGGTCCAAGAGGCTTCTAAACAGCTTCTACCCCTAAGCCATAAGACTACTGAGCATCTGGTCAAATGGCTACCTAGACTATTTGCAGTGCCCCCCCACTCCCTCACCCCTCCCTCACCCCTCTTTACAAAACCGCTATTCTCTGTGGTCATCTATGTATAGTTACTTTAATAACTCTATCTACATGTACATACCACCTCAAATAACCGGTGCACATTGACTCTGTACCCGCCTGTATATAGTCTCACTATTGTTATTTCACTGCTGCTCTTCAATTACTTTTTACTTTTATCTCTTGTTCTTATCTGTATTTTTTAAACTGCATTGTCTACTACACCTGTTGTATTCAGCATTTCAATGTAAGGTCTACTACACCTGTTGTATTCAGCATTTCAATGTAAGGTCTACTACACCTGTTGTATTCAGCATTTCACTGTAAGGTCTACTACACCTGTTGTATTCAGCATTTCAATGTAAGGTCTACTACACCTGTTGTATTCAGCATTTCAATGTAAGGTCTACTACACCTGTTGTATTCAGCATTTCAATGTAAGGTCTACTACACCTGTTGTATTCAGCATTTCAATGTAAGGTCTACTACACCTGTTGTATTCAGCATTTCAATGTAAGGTCTACTACACCTGTTGTATTCAGCATTTCACTGTAAGGTCTACTACACCTGTTGTATTCAGCATTTCAATGTAAGGTCTACTACACCTGTTGTATTCAGCATTTCAATGTAAGGTCTACTACACCTGTTGTATTCAGCATTTCAATGTAAGGTCTACTACACCTGTTGTATTCAGCATTTCAATGTAAGGTCTACTACACCTGTTGTATTCAGCATTTCACTGTAAGGTCTACTACACCTGTTGTATTCAGCATTTCACTGTAAGGTCTACTACACCTGTTGTATTCAGCATTTCACTGTGAGGTCTACTACACCTGTTGTATTCAGCATTTCACTGTGAGGTCTACTACACCTGTTGTATTCAGCATTTCACTGTGAGGTCTACTACACCTGTTGTATTCAGCATTTCACTGTAAGGTCTACTACACCTGTTGTATTCAGCATTTCAATGTAAGGTCTACTACACCTGTTGTATTCAGCATTTCAATGTAAGGTCTACTACACCTGTTGTATTCAGCATTTCACTGTAAGGTCTACTACACCTGTTGTATTCAGCATTTCACTGTAAGGTCTACTACACCTGTTGTATTCAGCATTTCACTGTGAGGTCTACTACACCTGTTGTATTCAGCATTTCACTGTGAGGTCTACTACACCTGTTGTATTCAGCATTTCACTGTGAGGTCTACTACACCTGTTGTATTCAGCATTTCACTGTAAGGTCTACTACACCTGTTGTATTCAGCATTTCAATGTAAGGTCTACTACACCTGTTGTATTCAGCGCATAATAATAATAATAATAATAATAATACTAATACAATTTGAATTGATTTGATTCCGTGAGGTTAATGTGTGCATTGACTCAATTCACCCTAAACAACGCCATATTTTTTGTAACTTTTAGCAAAGGCTAAAGTCGACAGCAGATTCTAGTTTGCGAAACAGAAAACCGACTGAGATATTATGTTTCGTCAATGAGAATCTCGCTCCGTCTTCTCCCACTGACGGCCACTGGACTTCCTCTCATCACCATATTTGGCGACGGAAATACCAAGCGGATATTTCAGGTGAAACATCTGGCTCGTTGTTCAATCCGTGATTTTACTGTTGTGTATGGAAAATGCTGTGTTGTTACTGTTGGCACGGCACCAGGACTGATGATTACAGGTGAGTGACTGTGTCAGGTCAGGCGGCGATAACATGTGTGTGTGTGTGTGTGTGTGTGTGTGTGTGTGTGTGTGTGTGTGTGTGTGTGTGTGTATGTGTGTGTGTGTGTGTGTGTGTGTGTGTGTGTGTGTATGTGTGTGTATGTGTGTGTGTATATGTGTGTGTGTGTGTGTGTGTGTGTGTGTGTGTGTGTGTGTGTGTGTGTGTGTGTGTGTGTGTATGTGTGTGTGTGTGTGTGTGTGTGTGTGTGTGTGTGTGTGTGTGTGTGTGCGTGCGTGCGTGTGTGTGTGTGTGTGTGTGTGTGTGCGTGCGCGGGCACGCATGCGAGTCTCCTAATGTAACAAGAAAGTGAGTTAGCTTGTTATTGTGTTTGTGATTTTAACCGTCCTTTCGACCAAAGTATCCAGATGAACCCTTTTCCACATCCAGATTTCAAATGTCATATTATGTCTCCACCCAGTGTTGTAATGATGTGCAAATAGTTAAAGGGAGAATAAATATCCCTGCTTCGCATTCACCTCTCACACAGTCTCCCTCTAATCTCTTTATTGCGTGTGTGTGTCGTGAACAACATTTGCCGGAGCAACAATAGTAGAATCGGCGGTTCGGCTTTCAAAATAAAAGTTACCCATTGAATCTGATGCAAACGGATACAAATGGAATCATGCTACATTTGGACGAGATAATTTGAAAACAAGGTTGGAATATTGTTATATAAATTCAACCAAAAAATTATCATTTGTTAATTTGACACCAAATAAAATATGTTAAAATGGCACTGTGTATGTATAGTTTTTAGGACTGCAACATAACGTCAATGGGGTCTTGGGTTCATGACAAGGGGTACCAGCCTTATACATTACATTACATTTAAGTCATTTAGCAGACGCTCTTATCCAGAGCGACTTACAAATTGGTGAATTCACCTTCTGACATCCAGTGGAACAGCCACTTTACAATAGTGCATCTAAATCATTAAGGGGGGGGGGTGAGAAGGATTACTTATCCTATCCTAGGTATTCCTTGAAGAGGTGGGGTTTCAGGTGTCTCCGGAAGGTGGTGATTGACTCCGCTGTCCTGGCGTCGTGAGGGAGTTTGTTCCACCATTGGGGGGCCAGAGCAGCGAACAGTTTTGACTGGGCTGAGCGGGAACTGTACTTCCTCAGTGGTAGGGAGGCGAGCAGGCCAGAGGTGGATGAACGCAGTGCCCTTGCTTGGGTGTAGGGCCTGATCAGAGCCTGGAGGTACTGCGGTGCCGTTCCCCTCACAGCTCCGTAGGCAAGCACCATGGTCTTGTAGCGGATGCGAGCTTCAACTGGAAGCCAGTGGAGAGAGCGGAGGAGCGGGGTGACGTGAGAGAACTTGGGAAGGTTGAACACCAGACGGGCTGCGGCGTTCTGGATGAGTTGTAGGGGTTTAATGGCACAGGCAGGGAGCCCAGCCAACAGCGAGTTGCAGTAATCCAGACGGGAGATGACAAGTGCCTGGATTAGGACCTGCGCCGCTTCCTGTGTGAGGCAGGGTCGTACTCTGCGGATGTTGTAGAGCATGAACCTACAGGAACGGGCCACCGCCATGATGTTGGTTGAGAACGACAGGGTGTTGTCCAGGATCACGCCAAGGTTCTTAGCGCTCTGGGAGGAGGACACAATGGAGTTGTCAACCGTGATGGCGAGATCATGGAACGGGCAGTCCTTCCCCGGGAGGAAGAGCAGCTCCGTCTTGCCGAGGTTCAGCTTGAGGTGGTGATCCGTCATCCACACTGATATGTCTGCCAGACATGCAGAGATGCGATTCGCCACCTGGTCATCAGAAGGGGGAAAGGAGAAGATTAATTGTGTGTCGTCTGCATAGCAATGATAGGAGAGACCATGTGAGGTTATGACAGAGCCAAGTGACTTGGTGTATAGCGAGAATAGGAGAGGGCCTAGAACAGAGCCCTGGGGGACACCAGTGGTGAGAGCGCGTGGCGAGGAGACAGATTCTCGCCACGCCACCTGGTAGGAGCGACCTGTCAGGTAGGACGCAATCCAAGCGTGGGCCGCGCCGGAGATGCCCAACTCGGAGAGGGTGGAGAGGAGGATCTGATGGTTCACAGTATCGAAGGCAGCCGATAGGTCTAGAAGGATGAGAGCAGAGGAGAGAGAGTTAGCTTTAGCAGTGCGGAGCGCCTCCGTGATACAGAGAAGAGCAGTCTCAGTTGAATGACTAGTCTTGAAACCTGACTGATTTGGATCAAGAAGGTCATTCTGAGAGAGATAGCGGGAGAGCTGGCCAAGGACGGCACGTTCAAGAGTTTTGGAGAGAAAAGAAAGAAGGGATACTGGTCTGTAATTGTTGACATCGGAGGGATCGAGTGTAGGTTTTTTCAGAAGGGGTGCAACTCTCGCTCTCTTGAAGACGGAAGGGACGTAGCCAGCGGTCAGGGATGAGTTGATGAGCGAGGTGAGGTAAGGGAGAAGGTCTCCGGAAATGGTCTGGAGAAGAGAGGAGGGGATAGGGTCGAGCGGGCAGGTTGTTGGGCGGCCGGCCGTCACAAGAAGCGAGATTTCATCTGGAGAGAGAGGGAGAAAGAGGTCAGAGCACAGGGTAGGGCAGTGTGAGCAGAACCAGCGGTGTCGTTTGACTTAGCAAACGAGGATCGGATGTCGTCGACCTTCTTTTCAAAATGGTTGACGAAGTCATCTGCAGAGAGGGAGGAGGGGGGGAGGGGGAGGATTCAGGAGGGAGGAGAAGGTGGCAAAGAGCTTCCTAGGGTTAGAGGCAGATGCTTGGAATTTAGAGTGGTAAAAAGTGGCTTTAGCAGCAGAGACAGAGGAGGAAAATGTAGAGAGGAGGGAGTGAAAGGATGCCAGGTCCGCAGGGAGGCGAGTTTTCCTCCATTTCCGCTCGGCTGCCCGGAGCTCTGTTCTGTGAGCTCGCAATGAGTCATCGAGCCACGGAGCGGGAGGGGAGGACCGAGCCGGCCTGGAGGATAGGGGACATAGAGAGTCAAAGGATGCAGAAAGGGAAGAGAGGAGGGTTGAGGAGGCAGAATCAGGAGATAGGTTGGAGAAGGTATGAGCAGTGGGAAGAGATGATAGGATGGAAGAGGAGAGTGTAGCGGGGGAGAGAGAGCGAAGGTTGGGACGGCGCGATACCATCCGAGTAGGGGCAGTGTGGGAAGTGTTGGATGAGAGCGAGAGGGAAAAGGATACAAGGTAGTGGTCGGAGACTTGGAGGGGAGTTGCAATGAGGTTAGTGGAAGAACAGCATCTAGTAAAGATGAGGTCGAGCGTATTGCCTGCCTTGTGAGTAGGGGGGAAGGTGAGAGGGTGAGGTCAAAAGAGGAGAGGAGTGGAAAGAAGGAGGCAGAGAGGAATGAGTCAAAGGTAGACGTGGGGAGGTTAAAGTCGCCCAGGACTGTGAGAGGTGAGCCGTCCTCAGGAAAGGAGCTTATCAAGGCATCAAGCTCATTGATGAACTCTCCGAGGGAACCTGGAGGGCGATAAATGATAAGGATGTTAAGCTTGAAAGGGCTGGTAACTGTGACAGCATGGAATTCAAAGGAGGCGATAGACAGATGGGTAAGGGGAGAGAGAGAGAATGACCACTTGGGAGAGATGAGGATCCCGGTGCCACCACCCCGCTGACCAGAAGCTCTCGGGGTGTGCGAGAACACGTGGGCGGACGAAGAGAGAGCAGTAGGAGTAGCAGTGTTATCTGTGGTGATCCATGTTTCCGTCAGTGCCAAGAAGTCGAGGGACTGGAGGGAGGCATAGGCTGAGATGAACTCTGCCTTGTTGGCCGCAGATCGGCAGTTCCAGAGGCTACCGGAGACCTGGAACTCCACGTGGGTCGTGCGCGCTGGGACCACCAGATTAGGGTGGCCGCGGCCACGCGGTGTGGAGCGTTTGTATGGTCTGTGCAAAGAGGAGAGAACAGGGATAGATAGACACATAGTTGACAGGCTACAGAAGAGGCTACGCTAATGCAAAGGAGATTGGAATGACAAGTGGTCTACACGTCTCGAATGTTCAGAAAGTTAAGCTTACGTAGCAAGAATCTTATTGACTAAAATGATTGAAATGCTACAGTACTGCTGGAGTAGGCTAGCTGGCAGTGGCTGCGTTGTTGACTTTGTAGGCTAGCTGGTAGTGGCTGCGATGTTGACACTACACTAATACTAATATGGATCCTGGGTTCATGACATGGGGTACTAATATGGATCCTGGGTTCATGACATATCGTACCAGGCTTATGGATCTGGGTTCATGACATATCATACCAGCCTTATGGGTCTTGGGATCATGACATGGGGTACCAGCCTATTCATAGACACCCACATATTACAATTCTAAAGAGTTTACACCTCACAATTCAGCCTATAGTGGCTGTTGAACATTCATATTGCCATGTACAGGGCTGCAGAGTGGCACAGCGGTCTGAATTGTGAGGTGATTTCCCTCCGTTAGCAATAAGAGCTACGATGCTAATATTTGTGTAAACTCGTCAGAATTGTAATCTGTCACTACAGTCCCTGAAACGAATGCAGGTATGTATCCGAATGGGATTGGGAGACTCATAGGGTGGCGCACAATTGGCCCAGCATCGCCTGGGTTTGGCCAGTGTAGGGCGTCATTGTAAATAAGAATTTGTAATTAACTGACTTGCCTAGTTTAATAAAGGTTAAATGTTTTTTTTCTTTAATTAACTTATGGAAACTCATTGACACCCACATATTACAATTCTAAAGAGTTGAACATTCATATTGCAATGTGCATGGCTCCCGAGTGGCACAGCGGTCTGAATTGTGAGGTGAGTTCCCACAGTTAATTTGTTCTTAACTGACTTGCCTAGTTTAATAAAGGTTAAAAAAAAAAATTATGAACATATGGAATTGTGAGGTGATTTCCTACAGTTAAAGTCCCACAATAAGAGCTACGAAGCTAATATTTGTGAAAACTCTTCACATTTCATGGACCCAAGATCCAGAGGTAACGCTGTACAGTGCAGTAGAAGTCTGCCCCAAAGCAATTCTAATACAGCCACAGTGGAACTTCAACTATTTTTCATGTGTCATATGAACTACTTATTATCTTTGGTTTAATTCATATAACAACATTCTAACCCTGTATAGCATTATCTAATCCAAATATGGCATTATTACACCATTTTTATCCGTTTGCATCAGTTTCAGCATGAGACTTTTATTTTGAAGTCGAACTGCAAATTCCATTGTTGCTCATCCTTATTCTAGCTAGCATCACACAGGTGCTTTTCCGACGGGATACAATAACAACTTGTAACCTGCACGGTTGTTATTCGAGATCTGCAGCGTCAAAGAAGAACCACACTAGAACCTGGACAGATTAAACAACTCAAAATCTGTCAGACCATCGGAGAAGTGAACTCGAACGAGACTGAGAGAAAACGGAGCCTTTGTTTTCAGAAGCAGCAGGGAGGCGAACCGGAGGAAAGATGATGAGTTTTCTGCCATACTTCTCCGCTGAGACCTGGACCCTCCTGGCCCTCCTCATCACCCTCATTGTAGTGTAAGGACTTATATCAAATCAAATGTTATTTGTCACATTTATTGTAGTTAAACGGTGTAGACTAACAGTGAAATGCTTAGTTAGGGGTCCTTTTCCAACAATGCAAGATAAGATATACATATTGTATAGTTCTCTAGAACATACTGATAGTTAACGTTTTGTGTGTGTGTGTGTGTGTGTGTGTGTGTGTGTGTGTGTGTGTGTGTGTGTGTGTGTGTGTGTGTGTGTGTGTGTGTGTGTGTGTGTGTGTGTGTGTGTGTGTGTGTGTGTGTGTGTGTGTGTGTGCGTGTGTGTACAGGTACGGGTACTGGCCCTATGGTGTATTCACTAAGATGGGTATCCCTGGTCCCAAACCCCTACCTTACTTTGGCACAATGATGGAGTATAAAAAGGTTAGTACCCGTTCAGAATAAATATCTTTCTCATATTTTAAACAACAGTGTTATTTCCCCCATGTAAAACAATACATTGAGAAGGAAAAAGAGGACTAGCCGGTTGTTTTAACAATAGATAAATACATGGTAATATGAGACTTGATCCGTCTAGAAGTTGTGTTCCATGACCATAGAAAATAACCAACCCTCCTCAACTCTCACCTGTTTCAGGTGTGTTATCTGTTCAAGTGTAGGACACACCTACATGACCTTCAAGGGCATGCCCAGGCATGAATCAGCTGTTTCTCTCTCTCTCTATCTCTCTCTGCAGGGCTTCACTAACTTTGATACAGAGTGCTTTCAGAAGTATGGGAGAATCTGGGGGTGAGTTCAGTTGGCTGTACCGTACTAGGATGACTCACAACTGTACTATTCCTTACAATTCATCACCTGCTGGAGCTGTCATGTGACCATGAGGAATGTTAGTAGTAATATCAACAAGAACCAGAATAATGTTTTCTATGTAGTTTTATAAGAGGTGGTTAAATGTGTCGGTTTCCATGGTTACTTTCTAAATGTAAACTGTTACTAGTCTTACCTGTCCTACATTACCCCAAACTCAGTACCGTAATCTGATTACATTCAGTTACTAGTTTACCTGTTCAACTTTACCCCAAACTCAGTACTGTAATCTGATTACATTCAGTTACTAGTTTACCTGTCCTACATTACCCCAAACTCAGTACCGTAATCTGATTACATTCAGGTACTAGTTTACCTGTCCTACATTACCCCAAACTCAGTACCGTAATCTGATTACATTCAGTTACTAGTTTACCTGTTCAACTTTACCCCAAACTCAGTACTGTAATCTGATTACATTCAGTTACTAGTTTACCTGTCCTACATTACCCCAAACTCAGTACTGTAATCTGATTACATTCAGTTACTAGTTTACCTGTCCTACATTACCCCAAACTCAGTACCGTAATCTGATTAACCACTATATATTACCGTAATCTGATTACATTCAGTTACTCAGAACCCAACACTAATATATATAATAATATGCAGAAACAAATTTAAATTTGCACCGGTTTGAATGTCAGAAAACAGAGAAGTGTCAAAGATACATTTTTTTCACAAACATCCTTTTCTGAACTTAAAGTAATCCTCAAAGTTATCATCTAGTTTTTCAAATCTTAATATGTGTAATCTGATTATAATCGCTGTTAATGTAACAGTTTACAGTTACCGTTTAAAAAAAAGAACTATTTAATGATAAATTTTGCACGCCCAATTTTTCAGTTTTTGATTTGTTAAAAAAGTTTGAAATATCCAATAAATGTCGTTCCACTTCATGATTGTGTCCCACTTGTTGTTGATTCTTCACAAAAAAATACAGTTTTATATCTTTATGTTTGAAGCCTGAAATGTGGCAAAAGGTCGCAAAGTTCAAGGGGGCCGAATACTTTCGCAAGGCACTGTATATAGTGGTTAAAGCCAGGTGTGTTTCTCCTCTGTGAAGGATCTATGATGGGAGGCAGCCTGTTCTGTGTACCATGTAGGTGTATATATAGTGGTTAAAGCCAGGTGTGTTTCTCCTCTGTGAAGGATCTATGATGGGAGGCAGTCTGTACCATGTAGGTGTATATATAGTGGTTAAAGCCAGGTGCGTGTTTCTCCTCTGTGAAGGATCTATGATGGGAGGCAGCCTGTTCTGTGTATCATGGACAAAAGCATGATCAAGACCGTCCTGATTAAAGAGTGTTACAACATCTTCACCAACCGCAGGGTGAGACACACACACACACACACACACACACACACCTCTACACACACACACACACACACACACACACACACACACACACACACACACACACACACACCTCTACACACACCTCTACACACACACACACACACACACACACACACACACACACACACACACACACACACACACACCTGTTTGATAATTAATACAACTGTCCTCCATGTTTTAGGACTTCTGTCTGAATGGTGACCTGTTTGATAATTAATACAACTGTCCTCCATGTTGTAGAACTTCCATCTGAATGGTGAGCTGTTTGATAATTAATACAACTGTCCTCCATGTTGTAGAACTTCCATCTGAATGGTGAGCTGTTTGACGCGGTGTCCGTTGCCGAGGACGATTCATGGAGACGGATCCGTAGTGTCCTCTCACCTTCCTTTACCTCTGGACGACTAAAGGAGGTAGAACCATCCCTCCAACTCTCCCTTTATATGTTTTATCAACTTGTTATAAACACTATAGCTTGTTATAAACTCTATAAACTCATTATAGCGTGTTTTAAACACTTTATAGCTTGTTATAAACTCTATAAACTCATTATAGCTTGTTATAAACTCATTATAGCTTGTTATAACTCTATAAACTCATTATAGCCTGTTATAAACTCTATAACCTCAATATAGCTTGTTATAAACTCTTTATAAACTCAAAATAGCTTGTTATAAACTCTAAACTCAATATAGCTTGTTATAAATCTATAAACTCATTATAGCTTGTTATAAACTCTATAAACTCACTATAGCTTGTTATAAACTCATTATAGCTTGTTATAAACTCATTATAGCTTGTTATAAACTCTATAAACTCATTATAGCTTGTTATAAACTGATTATAGCTTGTTATAAACTCATTATAGCTTGTTATAACTCTATAAACTCATTATAGTATGTTATAAACTCTAAACTCAATATAGCTTGTTATAACTCTATAAACTCATTATAGCTTGTTATAAACTCTATAAACTCACTATAGCTTGTTATAAACTCATTATAGCTTGTTATAAACTCATTATAGCTTGTTATAAACTCTATAAACTCATTATAGCTTGTTATAAACTCATTATAGCTTGTTATAAACTCATTATAGCTTGTTATAACTCTATAAACTCATTATAGTATGTTATAAACACTAAACTCAATATAGCTTGTTATAAACTCTTTAAAAACTGTTTATAAACTCAATATAGCTTGTTATAATCTCTATAAACTCAATATAGCGTGTTATAAACTCTATAAACTCAATATAGCTTATTATACCCTCTTTGTAAACGCTTTATAGCTTGTTATAAACTCATTATAGCTTGTTATAAACTCATTATAGCTTGTTATAAGTCTATAAGCTCATTATAGCTTGTTATAAGCTCTATAAACTCATTATAGCTTGTTATAAAGTCATTATAGCTTGTTATAAACTCATTATAGCTTGTTATAACTCTATAAGCTCATTATAGCTTGTTATAACTCTATAAACTCATTATAGTATGTTATAAACACTAAACTCAATATAGCTTGTTATAAACTCTTTAAAAACTGTTTATAAACTCAATATAGCTTGTTATAATCTCTATAAACTCAATATAGCGTGTTATAAACTCTTTACTAACTCATTATAGCTTGTTATAAACTCTATAAACTCTTTATAAACTCATTATAGCTTGTTATAAACTCTTTACTAACTCATTATAGCTTGTTATAAACTCTTTACTAACTCATTATAGCTTGTTATAAACTCTTTACTAACTCATTATAGCTTGTTATAAACTCTTTACTAACTCATTATAGCTTGTTATAAACTCTTTACTAACTCATTATAGCCTGTTATAAACTCTTTAGAAACTCATTATAGCTTGTTATAAAATCTTTACTAACTCATTATAGCTTGTTATAAACTCTATAAACTCTTTATAAACTCATTATAGCTTGTTATAAACTCTTTACTAAGTCATTATAGTTATGGGTCTGAATTAATAACTGCTATAGTCTACCACCATCTGAGTGGTTATGGGTCTGAATGGTTATGGGTCTGAATTAATAACTGCTATAGTCTACCACCATCTGAATGATTATAGGTCTGAATGGTTATGGGTCTGAATTAATAACTGCTATAGTCTACCACCATCTGAATGGTTATGGGTCTGAATTAATAACTGCTATAGTCTACCACCATCAGAATGGTTATGGGACTGAATTAATAACTGCTATAGTCTACCACCAACTGAATGGTTATGGGTCTGAATTAATAACTGCTATAGTCTACCACCATCTGAATGGTTATGGGTCTGAATTAATAACTGCTATAGTCTACCACCATCTGAATGGTTATGGGTCTGAATGGTTATTGGTCTGAATTAATAACTGCTATAGTCTACCACCATCTGAATGGTTATGGGACTGAATTAATAACTGCTACAGTCTACCACCATCTGAATGGTTATGGGTCTGAATTAATAACTGCTATAGTCTACCACCATCTGAATGGTTATGGGTCTGAATTAATAACTGCTATAGTCTACCACCATCTGAATGGTTATGGGTCTGAATTAATAACTGCTATAGTCTACCACCATCTGAATGGTTATGGGTCTGAAATAATAACTGCTATAGTCTAGCACCATCTGAATGGTTATGGGTCTGAATTAATAACTGCTATAGTCTACCACCATCTGAATGGTTCTGGGTCTGAATTAATAACTGCTATAGTCTACCACCATCTGAATGGTTATGGGTCTGAATTAATAACTGCTATAGTCTACCACCATCTGAATGGTTATGGGTCTGAATGGTTATGGGTCTGAGTTAATAACTGCTATAGTCTACCACCATCTGAATGGTTATGGGTCTGAATTAATAACTGCTATATTCTACCACCATCTGAATGGTTATGGGTCTGAATGGTTATGGGTCTGAATTAATAACTGCTATAGTCTACCACCATCAGAATGGTTATGGGACTGAATTAATAACTGCTATAGTCTACCACCAACTGAATGGTTATGGGTCTGAATTAATAACTGCTATAGTCTACCACCATCTGAATGGTTATGGGTCTGAATGGTTATTGGTCTGAATTAATAACTGCTATAGTCTACCACCATCTGAATGGTTGGGGGACTGAATTAATAACTGCTACATTCTACCACCATCTGAATGGTTATGGGTCTGAATGGTTATGGGTCTGAATTAATAACTGCTATAGTCTACCACCATCAGAATGGTTATGGGACTGAATTAATAACTGCTATAGTCTAACACCATCTGAATGGTTATGGGTCTGAATTAATAACTGCTATAGTCTACCACCATCTGAATGGTTATGGGTCTGAATTAATAACTGCTATAGTCTACCACCATCTGAATGGTTATGGGTCTGAAATAATAACTGCTATAGTCTACCACCATCTGAATGGTTATGGGTCTGAAATAATAACTGCTATAGTCTACCACCATCTGAATGGTAATGGAACCAAATGGTTCTGGGTCTGAGTTAATAACTGCTATAGTCTACCACCATCTGAATGGTTATGGGTCTGAATGGTTGTGGGTCTGAATTAATAACTGCTATAGTCTACTACCATCTGAATGGTTATGGGTCTGAATTAATAACTGCTATAGCCTACCACCATCTGAATGGTTATGGGTCTGAATTAATAACTGCTATAGTCTACCACCATCTGAATGGTTATGGGTCTGAATGGTTGTGGGTCTGAATTAATAACTGCTATAGTCTACCACCATCTGAATGGTTATGGGTCTGAATTAATAACTGCTATAGTCTACCACCATCTGAGTGGTTATGGGTCTGAATTAATAACTGCTATAGTCTACCACCAACTGAATGGTTATGGGTCTGAAATAATAACTGCTATAGTCTACCACCATCTGAGTGGTTATGGGTCTGAATGGTTATGGGTCTGAATTAATAACTGCTATAGTCTACCACCATCTGAATGATTATAGGTCTGAATGGTTATGGGTCTGAATTAATAACTGCTATAGTCTACCACCATCTGAATGGTTATGGGTCTGAATTAATAACTGCTATAGTCTACCACCATCAGAATGGTTATGGGACTGAATTAATAACTGCTATAGTCTACCACCAACTGAATGGTTATGGGTCTGAATTAATAACTGCTATAGTCTACCACCATCTGAATGGTTATGGGTCTGAATTAATAACTGCTATAGTCTACCACCATCTGAATGGTTATGGGTCTGAATGGTTATTGGTCTGAATTAATAACTGCTATAGTCTACCACCATCTGAATGGTTATGGGACTGAATTAATAACTGCTACAGTCTACCACCATCTGAATGGTTATGGGTCTGAATTAATAACTGCTATAGTCTACCACCATCTGAATGGTTATGGGTCTGAATTAATAACTGCTATAGTCTACCACCATCTGAATGGTTATGGGTCTGAATTAATAACTGCTATAGTCTACCACCATCTGAATGGTTATGGGTCTGAAATAATAACTGCTATAGTCTAGCACCATCTGAATGGTTATGGGTCTGAATTAATAACTGCTATAGTCTACCACCATCTGAATGGTTATGGGTCTGAATTAATAACTGCTATAGTCTACCACCATCTGAATGGTTATGGGTCTGAATTAATAACTGCTATAGTCTACCACCATCTGAATGGTTATGGGTCTGAATGGTTATGGGTCTGAGTTAATAACTGCTATAGTCTACCACCATCTGAATGGTTATGGGTCTGAGTTAATAACTGCTATAGTCTACCACCATCTGAATGGTTATGGGTCTGAATTAATAACTGCTATATTCTACCACCATCTGAATGGTTATGGGTCTGAATGGTTATGGGTCTGAATTAATAACTGCTATAGTCTACCACCATCAGAATGGTTATGGGACTGAATTAATAACTGCTATAGTCTACCACCAACTGAATGGTTATGGGTCTGAATTAATAACTGCTATAGTCTACCACCATCTGAATGGTTATGGGTCTGAATGGTTATTGGTCTGAATTAATAACTGCTATAGTCTACCACCATCTGAATGGTTGGGGGACTGAATTAATAACTGCTACATTCTACCACCATCTGAATGGTTATGGGTCTGAATGGTTATGGGTCTGAATTAATAACTGCTATAGTCTACCACCATCAGAATGGTTATGGGACTGAATTAATAACTGCTATAGTCTAACACCATCTGAATGGTTATGGGTCTGAATTAATAACTGCTATAGTCTACCACCATCTGAATGGTTATGGGTCTGAATTAATAACTGCTATAGTCTACCACCATCTGAATGGTTATGGGTCTGAAATAATAACTGCTATAGTCTACCACCATCTGAATGGTTATGGGTCTGAAATAATAACTGCTATAGTCTACCACCATCTGAATGGTAATGGAACCAAATGGTTCTGGGTCTGAGTTAATAACTGCTATAGTCTACCACCATCTGAATGGTTATGGGTCTGAATGGTTGTGGGTCTGAATTAATAACTGCTATAGTCTACTACCATCTGAATGGTTATGGGTCTGAATTAATAACTGCTATAGCCTACCACCATCTGAATGGTTATGGGTCTGAATTAATAACTGCTATAGTCTACCACCATCTGAATGGTTATGGGTCTGAATGGTTGTGGGTCTGAATTAATAACTGCTATAGTCTACCACCATCTGAATGGTTATGGGTCTGAATTAATAACTGCTATAGTCTACCACCATCTGAGTGGTTATGGGTCTGAATTAATAACTGCTATAGTCTACCACCAACTGAATGGTTATGGGTCTGAAATAATAACTTCTATAGTCTACCACCATCTGAGTGGTTATGGGTCTGAATGGTTATGGGTCTGAATTACTAACTGCTATAGTCTGCCACCATCTGAATGGTTATGGGTCTGAATTAATAACTGATACAGTCTACCACCATCTGAATGGTTATGGGTCTGAATTAATAACTGCTATAGTCTACCACCATCTGAGTGGTTATGGGTCTGAATGGTTGTGGGACTGAATTAATAACTGCTATAGTCTACCACCATCTGAATGGTTATGGGTCTGAATTAATAACTGCTATAGTCTACCACCATCTGAATGATTATGGGTCTAAATTAATAACTGCTACAGTCTAGCACCATCTGAATGGTTATGGGTCTGAATTAATAACTGCTACAGTCTAGCACCATCTGAATGGTTATGGGTCTGAATTAATAACTGCTATAGTCTACCACCATCTGAATGGTTATGGGTCTGAATTAATAACTGCTATAGTCTACCACCATCTGAATGGTTATGGGTCTGAATTCATAACTGCTATAGTCTACCACCATCTGAATGGTTATGGGTCTGAATTAATAACTGCTATAGTCTACCACCATCTGAATGGTTATGGGTCTGAATTCATAACTGCTATAGTCTACCACCATCTGAATGGTTATGGGTCTGAATTAATAACTGATACAGTCTACCACCATCTGAATGGTTATGGGTCTGAATAACTAACTGCAATAGCTTTCACTCTTCTTTCAAACTACCCGTGATTTCTACCCGTGATTTTTACCCATGATTTCTACCCGTGATTTCTACCCGTGATTTCTACCTGTGATTTCTATTGACTGCTGTATTTAACATTCATCAAACAAGAGCTTGCATCCCTCTTCGATTAGTCTATTTGTATAGGAAATGCAACAACAACAAAAATGTCTAGCAAGCTATTCTAGTCTATCTTTTCCTGAATGGGAATCCAAGCGCTAAGGAACGTAATTGACTGGTTTCTCTTAGTTATTTGTCCCGGGAAAAGGGAGTGGTTTTGTGCGTTAATCTCGGTAACCGGGTTATGGCCATTCAACCCTAATCATGAAGCAGCACTCTCTACCTCTCCCTCTACCTCTCCCTCTACCTCTCTCTCTCTCTCTCTCTCTCTCTCTCTCTACCTCTCTCTCTCTCTCCCTCTACCTCTCTCTCTCACCCTCTCTCTCTCTCCCTCTCCCTCTCTCTCTCTCTACCTCTCTCTCTCTCTCTCTACTTCTCTCTCTCTCCCTCTACCTCTCCCTCTCTCTCTCTCTACCTCTCTCTCTCTCTCCCTCTACCTCTCCCTCTCTCTCTCTCTCTACCTCTCAATTCAATTCAATTCAAGGGCTTTATTGGCATGGGAAACATGTGTTAACATTGCCAAAGCAAGTGAAGTAGATAATATATAAAGTGAATATATAAAGTGAAATAAACAATAAAAATTAACAGTAAACATAACACATACAGAAGTTTCAAAACAATAAAGACATTACAAACGTCATATTATATATATATATATACAATGTTTTAACAATGTACAAATGGTAAAGGACACAAGATAAAATAAACAAGCATAAATATGGGTCTCTCTCTCTATCCCTCTACCTCTCTCTCTCTCTATCTCTCTCTGTCTCTCTCTCCTCTAGATGTTTGGTATCATGAAGCAGCACTCTGCTAACCTGCTGAATGGAATGAAGAAGCAGGCAGATAAAGACCAGACCATCGAAGTGAAGGAGTGAGTCCTGACCTCTGACCTCTAACCTCTGACATTTCAACTTACACCTCTGAGTCTTAATTGTAATACACATACAGTGGCAAGAAAAAGTATGTGAACCGTTTGGAATGACCTGTATTTCTGCATTACATTTACATTACATTTAAGTCATTTAGCAGACGCTCTTATCCAGAGCGACTTACAAATTGGTGAATTCACCTTCTGACATCCAGTGGAACAGCCACTTTACAATAGTGCATCTAAATCATTTAGGGGGGTGAGAAGGATTACTTATCCTATCCTAGGTATTCCTTGAAGAGGTGGGGTTTCAGGTGTCTCCGGAAGGTGGTGATTGACTCCGCTGTCCTGGCGTCGTGAGGGAGTTTGTTCCACCATTGGGGGGCCAGAGCAGCGAACAGTTTTGACTGGGCTGAGCGGGAACTGTACTTCCTCAGTGGTAGGGAGGCGAGCAGGCCAGAGGTGGATGAACGCAGTGCCCTTGTTTGGGTGTAGGGCCTGATCAGAGCCTGGAGGTACTACGGTGCCGTGCATAAATGGTCATCGAATTTGATCTGATCTTCATCTAAGTTACGACCATTCTGTTGTTGATTTACTTCTGTGTTTTGGGTCGTTGTCCTGTTGTATCACCCAACTTCTGTTGACATTCAATTGGCGGACAGATAGCCTTCCATTCTCCTTCAAAATGTATTGATAAACTTGGGAATACATTTTTCCGTTCATGATAGCAAGCTGTCCAGGCCCTGACGCATCAAAGCAGCCCCAAACCATGACGCTCCGTCCACCAGACTTTACAGTTGGGGAAGAGGTTTTGATGTTGGTGTGCTGTGCCTTTTTTTTCTCCAGACATAGTGTTGTGTGTTCCTTTCAACCAACTAAACCTTAGTTTAATCTGTACACAACATATTTGGCCAGTAGCTTTGTGGAAAATCCAGGTGCACTTTTACAAACTTCAGACGTGCAGCAATGTTTTCTTGGACAGCAGTGGCTTCTTCCGTGGTTCCTCCCATGAACACCATTCGTGTTTAGTGTTTTACGTATCGTAGACTCGTCCACAGAGATGTTAGCATGTTCCAGAGGTTTCTGTAAGTCTTTAGCTGACAATCTAGGATTCTTCTTATGCTCATTGAGCATTCTGCGCTGTGCTCTTGCAGTCATCTTTGCAGGACGGCCACTCCTAGGGAGAGTAGCAACAGTGCTGAACATTCTCCATGTATAGACAATTTGTCTTACCGTGGACTGATGAACATCAAGGTTTTTAGAGATACTTCTGTAACCCTTTCCAGTTTTATGCAAGTCAGCAATTCTTAATCTTAGGTCTTCTGAGATCTCGTTTGTTCGAGGCATGGTTCACATAAGGCAATGCTTCTTGTGAATAGCAAACTCACATTTTTATAGGGCAGGGCAGCTCAAAACAACTTCTCCAATCTTGTCTCATTGATTGGACTCCAGATTAGCTGACTCCTGACTCCAATTAGTTTTTGTCATTAGCCTAGGGGAGTTCACATACTTTTTCCAACCTACACTGTGAATGTTTAAATTATGTATTCAAAATAGACAATAAAAATACAATAATTTGTGTTATTAGTTTAAGAAGACTGTGTTTGTCTATTGTTGTGACTTAGATGAAGATGAGATCAAATTTTATAACTAATTTATTTAGAAATCCAGGTAATTCCAAAGGGTTCACATACTTTGTCTTGCCAATGTAGTTGTGTGATCAGTAGATGTGTGGTCAGTAGACGTGTGGTCAGTAGATTTGTGGTCAGTAGTTGTGGTCAATAGTTGTGTGGTTGTCGTCAGTAGTTGTGTGGTCAGATGTGTGGTCAGTAGATTTGTGGTCAGTAGTGGTGATGAATAGTTGTGTGGTTGTAGTCAGTAGTTTTGTGGTTGGTAGTTGTGGTTGGTAGTTGTGGTCAGTAACTGTGTGGTTGTGGTCAATAGTTGTGTTGCTGTGGTCAGTAGTTGTGTGGTCAGTAGTTGTGTTCAGTAGTTATGTTTGGTAATTGTGGTCAATAGTTGTGTGGTTGTGGTCAGTAGTTGTGTTCAGTAGTTATGTTTGGTAATTGTGGTCAATAGTTGTGTGGTTGTGGTCAGTAGTTGTGTTCAGTAGTTGTGTGGTCAGTAGATGTGTGGTTGTGGTCAGTAACTGTGTGATTGTGGTCAGTAGTTGTGTGATTGTGGTCAGTAGTTGTGTGGTTGTGGTCCGTAACTGTGTGATTGTGGTCAGTAGTTAGTTGTGTGGTCAGTAGGTGTGTGGTCAGTAGTTGTGTGGTCAGTAACTGTGTGATTGTGGTCAGTAGTTGTGTGGTTGTGGTCAGTAGTTGTGTGGTTGTGGTCAGTAGTTGTGGTCAATAGTTGAGTGGTCAGTAGTTGTGGTCAGTAACTGTGTGGTTGCGGTCAATAGTTGTGTGGTTGTGGTCAGTAGTTGTGGTCAGTAGTTATGTGGTCAGTAACTGTGTGATTGTGGTCAGTAGTTGTGTGGTCAGTAGTTGTGTGGTCAGTAGTTGTGTGGTTGTGGTCAGTAACTGTGTGGTTGTGGTCAGTAGTTGTGTGGTTGTGGTTAGTAGTTGTGGTCAATAGTTGAGTGGTCAGGTGTTGTGGTCAGTAACTGTGTGGTTGGGGTCAATAGTTGTGTTGCTGTGGTCAGTCATTGTGTGGTCAGTAACGGTTTGGTTGTGGTTAGTAGTTGTGGTTAGTAACTGTGGTTGTGGTCAATGGTTGTGCGGTTGTGGTCAGTCGTTGTGTGATTGTGGTCAATAGTTGTGTGTTCTGTAGTTGTGTGGTTGTGGTCAGTAGTTGTGTGGTCAGTAGTTGTGTGGTTGTGGTCAGTAGTTGTGTAGTTGTGGTCAGTAGTTGTGTTGCTGTGGTCAGTAGTTGGGTGGTCAGTAGTTGTGGTCAGTAATTGTGGTCAGTAGTTGTGGTCAGTAGGTGTGATCAGTAGTTGTGTGGTCAGTAGTTGTGTGGTTGTGGTAAGTAGCTGTGGTCAGTTGTTGTGTTGTTGTGGTAGGTAGTTGCGTTGTTGTGTGGTCAGTAGTTGTGTGGTTGTGGTCAGTAGTTGGGTGGTCAGTAGTTGTGTAGTTGTGGTCAGTAGTTGTGTTGCTGTGGTCAGTAGTTGTGGTCAGTAGTTGTGGTCAGTAATTGTGGTCAGTAGTTGTGGTCAGTAGGTGTGATCAGTAGTTGTGTGGTCAGTAGTTGTGTGGTTGTGGTCGGTAGCTGTGGTCAGTTGTTGTGTTGTTGTGGTAGGTAGTTGCGTTGTTTTGTGGTCAGTAGTTGTGTGGTTGTGGTTGTGTTGCAGGTTCTTTGGGCCCTACAGTATGGACGTGGTTGTGATCAGTAGTTGTGTAGTTGTGTGGTCAGTAGTTGTGTGGTCGGTAGCTGTGTGGTGTGTAATTGTGGTTGTGTTGCAGGTTCTTTGGGCCCTACAGTATGGACGTGGTTGTGATCAGTAGTTGTGTAGTTGTGTGGTCAGTAGTTGTGTGGTCAGTAGCTGTGTGGTGTGTAATTGTGGTTGTGTTGCAGGTTCTTTGGGCCCTACAGTATGGACGTGGTCACCAGCACAGCCTTCAGTGTGGACATTGACTCTCTGAACAACCCTTCAGACCCCTTTGTCTCCAACGTCAAGAAGATGCTCAAGTTCGACCTGTTCAACCCACTGTTCCTCCTAGTCGGTGAGACCACACACACACGCATTCGCAGACACACAAGGACGCAAAGTTTACTTTTTAATCCTATAAAGTTGTATGCCTCTGTATAAGAAGGGTATAAAGTCTGACCCTGGGATTTATAG
This sequence comes from Oncorhynchus masou masou, assembly GCF_036934945.1. Taxonomy (NCBI): domain Eukaryota; kingdom Metazoa; phylum Chordata; class Actinopteri; order Salmoniformes; family Salmonidae; genus Oncorhynchus; species Oncorhynchus masou. Next base: position 70,502 of record NW_027008443.1, on the reverse strand, counting down.
GCCTGTATGTATCCTCTATGCTAGGCTAGAAAGTCCAAGCTGCTTGATAAGGACTCCATGAAAGTGCTAGCTTCTGGCGTTCCGCAGGGGAGCGTGCTTGGGCCTCTGCTGTATATATTGTATATTAACGATATGATGAAAGATGCTTGTTCTTGCTGTCTTTTTCTTTATGTGGATGACTACACTTCTGGTGTCTCACAAAAGTAATACTGTGTTGGAGAGCATACTTAGCACAGAGCTTACTAACATTAGCAAATAGCTTGGAGATATTAAGTTATATCTGTACTTAGGGAAAACCTGAAGCAATTATTTTTTGTTCCAGACCTAAATTGAGTAGGTCCTCTAAAATCAGAGTGGAGATAGGGGGTGAGGTGCTGACTACTCAAACCTCTGTTAGCTACTTGGGATGTATCCTTGATGGAAGCTTGGGAGGTGTGAGCATGGCCAATAAGGTGCTAGGGAAGGTTAATGCAAGGATTAAGTTTTTGGCTAGAAAGTCCAAGCTGCTGGATAAGGACTCCATGAAAGTGCTAGCTACTGCCCTCATTCAATGCCATTTTGACTATGCTAGTACTTCCTGGTTTGGGGGCTTATCTAATCTTATGAAGGGGAAGCTCCAGATAGCCCAGAATAAGCTGATCAGGGAAGTATTGAAGGTGAGTCCACGTACTCCCATAGGCAGGAGCTGCTTTCAGGAACTAAACTGGCTGCCTGTTGAGGCTAGGGTTTCCCAGACGAGACTAGGTCTGGTTAACAGAAGTATTTATGGTCCTGGTTCAGGAGTAATGCTGGGAAAGGTACTGTCTTGTATACTGGAGCCTCAGAATGAAATGAGTTGCCTCTGCCCATAACAACAACATCCTCTCTGGGCAACTTTAAAAATAAAGTAAAACTGTGTTTGATGTCTTCTGTGCCCATATGAATAACCCCTATGATGTAACTGGATTGATGAGATAGATGTTATTCTTCTCTGTTGTTGTTTGATTATTTCACAGCCATACTGTGTTTGATCTTGTCCAGCCATCTTGTCTCAAAGAGGAACACAATGGAAACAAGTCCCAGACTTTATTGTGTTTTATCCTCCATGATTTAACAATGGAAACAAGTCCCAGACTGTATAGTGTTTTATCCTCCATGATTTAACAATGGAAACAAGTCCCAGACTGTATAGTGTTTTATCCTCCATGATTTAACAATGGAAACAAGTCCCAGACTGTATTGTCTGTTATCCTCCATGATTTAACAATGGAAATAAGTCCCAGAATGTATTGTCTGTTATCCTCCATGATTTTATTCATGTGCTGTATGGCTTTTTCAAGTTTTATGTGTGCTTTTCTTTTTAAATGGTCGAATTAATAAACTAAACTAAAACTTTCTGTAAAACGTTCCTCTCCTCCTCTCCCGTCCTCCCCTCCATTCCTCTCCTCCTCTCCTCTCCTTCTCCAGCTTTCTTTCCCTTCACAGGTCCTATCTTGGAGAAGATGAAGTTTTCTTTCTTCCCGGCTGCGGTGACAGACTTCTTTTATGCCTCGCTGGCTAAGATCAAATCTGGACGTGACTCTGGGATCTCAACCGTAAACATGTTTTATATTTTTATTTAATTATTTTGATATTTTCATCTATACATTTACATTTGTAATGGAATATTCTGTATTTACTTATTAAGTTTAGGAAAACCTATGTAACTAGTAATGGACACCAATATGAAACGTCCATATCGATATCATGTTGGAATTTAAAAATACTATTATTGGGACCCAAATATCTGCATTCATATTAGAATCAGTTTGTGTTGGTTGTGATTGGTCGAGATCCAGTAGAATCTGTTTGTGTTGGTTGTGATTGGTCCAGATACAGTGGAATCTGTTTGTGTTGGATGTGATTGGACGGATTTGACCTCATGTCTTTCTGCTTCCAGAATCGGGTGGATTTCTTACAGCTGATGATCGACTCTCAGAAAGGCAACGACACAAAGACAGGAGAGGAACAGTCTAAAGGTACCTGCCGAACAAACAACTGTAATCTACTGTTACAAACACACACCTGTTACAAACACACACCTGTAAGCTACTGTTACCAACACACACCTGTAAACTACTGTTACAAACACACACCTGTAAACTACTGTTACAAACACACACCTGTTACAAACACACACCTGTTACAAACACACAACTGTAAACTACTGTTACAAACACACACCTGTAAACTACTGTTACATACACACACCTGTTACAAACACACACCTGTAAACTACTGCTACACACACCTGGAATCTCTCTCTCTCCCTCCTCTCCTCTCTCTCTCCCTCCACAGGACTGACTGATCATGAGATCTTGTCTCAGGCCATGATCTTCATCTTCGCCGGCTACGAGACCAGCAGCAGTACAATGAGTTTCCTGGCCTATAACCTGGCAACCAACCCCCATGTCATGACCAAACTGCAGGAGGAGATAGATACTGTGTTCCCCAACAAGGTAACCCCCACACCATGACGAAACTGCATGAGGAGATAGATACTGTGTGGGTGCCAGATGTGGTGACGTACTGATTTGTATGTAACCTCGGTGCAGGCTCCAATCCAGTACGAAGCTCTGATGCAGATGGACTATTTGGACTGTGTTTTGAACGAGTCTCTGAGACTGTACCCCATCGCCCCGCGACTAGAGAGGGTCGCCAAGAAGACGGTGGAGATCAATGGCATCATCATCCCCAAAGACTGCGTTGTCCTGGTTCCCACATGGACCCTTCACCGTGACCCAGAGATCTGGTCCGACCCTGAGGAGTTCAAACCAGAGAGGTACTGGGCCGCATTGTAACCACAGCACAACCATAACACAACCTTAATAGAACCACAGTACAACAATAACACAACCACAAATCAACTACAATACAATGTGTAATGTGTCTGAACCACAACCACAAATCAACAACAACACAATGTTTAATGTTTCTGAACCACAACCACAAATCAACTACAATACAATGTGTAATATGTCTGGACCACAACCACAAATCAACTACAATACAATGTGTAATGTGTCTGCCCTCCCCCTGTCCAGGTTCAGTAAGGAGAACAAGGAGCCTATTGATCCATACACGTACATGCCGTTTGGGGCGGGGCCCAGGAACTGTATCGGGATGCGCTTCGCCCTGATCATGATCAAACTGGCCATGGTCGAGCTCCTCCAGAGTTTCACTTTCTCCGTCTGCGACGAGACCGAGGTGAGACGCTCACCTGAGCAGACAGAATATGACATCATCAAACATCAGTATCTGTTTCAGCATGGTCAGCACCTGTTTTAACATGGACCTGTTTTAACATGGTCACCACCTGTTATAACATGGACCTATTTTAACATGGACCTGTTTTAACATGGTCACCACCTGTTATAACATGGTCACCACCTGTTTTAACATGGTCACCACCTGTTTTAACATGGTCACCAATTGTTTTAACATGGTCACCACCTGTTTTAACATGGTCACCACCTCGTTTAACATGGTCACCACCTGTTTTAACATGGACCTGTTTTAACATGGACCTGTTTTAACATGGTCACCACCTGTTTTAACATGGACCTGTTTTAACATGGACCTGTTTTAACATGGTCACCACCTGTTTTAACATGGACCTGTTTTAGCTTGGTCACCACCTGTTTTAACATGGACCTGTTTTAACATGGACCTGATTTAACATGGACCTGTTTTAACATGGCCACCACCTGTTTTAACGTGGTCAGCGCCTGTTTTAACATGGTCACCGCCTGTTTTAACATGGTCAGTGCCTGTTTTAACATGGTCACCGCCTGTTTTAACATGGTCACCGCCTGTTTTAACATGGTCACCACCGGTTTTAACATGGACACCACCGGTTTTAACATGGACCTATTTTAACATGGTCACCACCTGTTTTAACATGGTCAGCACCTGTTTTAACATGGTCAACACCTGTTTTAACATGGTCAACACCTGGTTTAACATGGTCAGCACCTGGTTTATCATGGTCTGTTATTCTCTATAGATCCTGTTGGAGATGGACAACCAGGGTTATGTTCTGATATTTTATTCTCTATAGATCCCTCTGGAGATGGACAACCAGGGTCTGCTGATGCCAAAACGACCAATCAAACTGAGGCTGGAGGCCCGTAGAAACACCCTGAGCAACACCACAGCTACCACTCTGAAGAGTCCAACAACGTGACCAAATGCAGTAGCACCCTACCCTGGAGTACCTCTCTCTCTCTTCCCCCTCTCCCCCCCACACAAAAGGGCAGACAGAAATACTCCTCTGCACGCACCCTCACCCCGCTAATTCTGGGATCTTTTATTTCAGCTCATGAAACATTTTTGTTCAACAGCCTCTCTATCTATCTATCTGTCTGTCTATCTGTCTGTCTATCTGTCTGTCTATCTGTCTATCTATCTGTCTGTCTATCTGTCTATCTGTCTGTCTGTCGATCGGCTACTGAATATTCAGGCCTTATCCTATAAGATACTGAATATTCAGGCTGGGATTCAATAGGCTACTTAATTAATATAATATGATATTAAGACTGCATTCACAATGAATGAACTGACTGAACTGAACAATCAGAAATGACCTTTAAAATGGCACATAGCTGACAAAGCGCTGGGATTGAATCCTGGTCTCAGTCTCATGCTTGGTTTGAGTAGGACTCAGAAACCCATTTCCACCAGATAACAGAGAGATAGAAATACTATGGATGCATTAGAGGTACATGTCTTGTTAAAGTTCAACACCAGGGGTATTAAATCCATGGCATGATGTCATGTCTGGATCCTGCACACTGGTGGCTGGTGGCTGGAATTCTCCTAGAATGTAGAACCTTAGCTGGTGTTCTCTAGAACTGTACTCTCATTCTGTTCCTCTGGGTGTTCTGCTGTCCAGTCATTCCAAAATAGAATCTTTACTGTCTAATCTAGAGGTACATGTCTTGTTAAAGTTCAACACCAGGGGTATTAAATCCATGGCATGATGTCATGTCTGGATCCTGCACACTGGTGGCTGGTGGCTGGAATTCTCCTAGAATGTAGAACCTTAGCTGGTGTTCTCTAGAACTGTACTCTCATTCTGTTCCTCTGGGTGTTCTGCTGTCCAGTCATTCCTAAATAGAATCTTTACTGTCTAATCATCACAAACCAATAAAATCATCACACTAATGAACAAGGTCGTCTGTGTATTTATTAACATTCATAAGACAAAACGTAAGACACAAACACACACAAATATACATGAGAACAATCAATATAGATTGATTTGTGTTATTTATCAAGACATACTGTATTTCTAATTTCATTCAGCTCGCCTAATTGTAGTGTGACGACTTGGTCGTCCACACGTTTCTTTTCAGATCCCAATACCGCCCCTGTGTGGCCGTTGGATGTAAATACACAGCCCAGGTCCCATTACAAACTATTAATCCACTGTCCACATTTTCCAGCTCTTGTAAATAAGAAAAGCATTTTGAATCAGAGATAATCTTGCAGCTCATTGGAACACTAGGATCGCATCTTACATCATACTCATAGTGCCATCTAGTTTAATACATTAAAAGAATTTAAAGAAATCTATGGCCTTATTTAGGATCATGAAGACCAACTTCTACTCTACTAAATAAATAAAAATATTAGAATAACAGTGCGGTTTCACATGAAACTATTTTGGAAATAGTTTGCCTTTAAACAGAAGCAAACGTGACGAAACACGGAGAAACAAAAACATCCTATGGCGTTCTGCATTAGCATCGAACAGCCCCCGTGATATGCAGCTGCTCAGGGAAGCTAGAAACCATTATACACGTGCAGTTAGAAAAGCTAAGGCTAGCTTTTTCAAGCAGAAATTTGCTTCCTGCCACACTAACTCAAAAAAGTTCTGGGACACTGTAAAGTCCATGGAAAATAAGAACACCTCCTCCCAGCTGCCCACTGCACTGAAGATAGGAAACACTGTCACCACTGATAAATCCACCATCATTGAGAATTTCAATAAGCATTTTTCTACGGCTGGCCATCCTTTCCACCTGGCTACTCCTACCCCGGTCAACAGCACTGCACCCCCCGCAGCAACTCGCCCAAGCCTTCCCCATTTCTCCTTCTCCAAAATCCGTTCAGCTGATGTTCTGAAAGAGCTGCAAAATCTGGACCCCTACAAATCAGCCGGGCTAGACAATCTGGACCCTTTCTTTCTAAAATGATCTGCAGAAATTGTTGCCACCCCTATTACTAGCCTGTTCAACCTCTCTTTCGTGTCGTCTGAGATTCCCAAAGATTGGAAAGCAGCTGTGGTCATCCCCCTCTTCAAAGGGGGGGTCACACTTCACCAAAACTGCGACAGACCTATATCTATCCTACCATGCCTTTCTAAGGTCTTCGAAAGCCAAGTCAACAAACAGATTACCGACCATTTCGAATCTCACCATTACTTCTCTGCTATGCAATCTGGTTTCAGAGCTGGTCATGGGTGCACCTCAGCCACACTCAAGGTCCTAAACGATATCTTAACCGCCATCGATAAGAAACATTACTGTGCAGCCGTATTCATTGATCTGGCCAAGGCTTTCGACTCTGTCAATCACCACATCCTCATCGGCAGCCTTGGTTTCTCAAATGATTGCCTCGCCTGGTTTACCAACTACTTCTCTGATAGAGTTCAGTGTGTCAAATCGGAGGGTCTGCTGTCCGGACCTCTGGCAGTCTCTATGGGGGTGCCACAGGGTTCAATTCTTGGACCGACTCTCTTCTCTGTATACATCAATGAGGTCGCTCTTGCTGCTGGTGAGTCTCTGATCCACCTCTACGCAGACAACACCATTCTGTATACTTCTGGCCCTTCTTTGGACACTGTGTTAACAACCCTCCAGGCAAGCTTCAATGCCATACAACTCTCCTTCTGTGGCCTCCAATTTCTCTTAAATACAAGTAAAACTAAATGCATGCTCTTCAACCGATCGCTACCTGCACCTGCCCGCCTGTCCAACATCACTACTCTGGACGGCTCTGACTTAGAATACGTGGACAACTACAAATACTTAGGTGTCTGGTTAGACTGTAAACTCTCTTTCCAGACCCATATCAAACATCTCCAATCCAAAGTTAAATCTAGAATTGGCTTCCTATTTCGCAACAAAGCATCCTTCACTCATGCTGCCAAACATACCCTTGTAAAACTGACCATCCTACCAATCCTCGACTTTGGCGATGTCATTTACAAAATAGCCTCCAATACCCTACTCAACAAATTGGATGCAGTCTATCACAGTGCAATCCGTTTTGTCACCAAAGCTCCATATACTACCCACCATTGCGACCTGTACGCTCTCGTTGGCTGGCCCTCGCTTCATACTCGTCGCCAAACCCATTGGCTCCATGTCATCTACAAGACCCTGCTAGGTAAAGTCCCCCCTTATCTCAACTTGCTGGTCACCATAGCATCTCCCACCTGTAGCACACGCTCCAGCAGGTATATCTCTCGTCACCCCCAAAACCAATTCTTTCTTTGGCCGCCTCTCCTTCCAGTTCTCTGCTGCCAATGACTGGAATGAACTACAAAAATCTCCCTCACTAGCTTTAAGCACCAACTGTCAGAACAGCTCACAGATTTCTGCACCTGTACATAGCCCACCTATAATTTAGCCCAAACAACTACCTCTTTCCCTACTGTATCTAATTAATTTATTTATTTGGCTCCTTTGCACCCCATTATTTTTATTTCTACTTTGCACATTTTCCATTGCAAATCTACCATTCCAGTGTTTTACTTGCTATATTGTATTTACTTTTGCCACCTTGGCCTTTTTTTTGCCTTTACCTCCCTTATCTCACCTCATTTGCTCAAATCGTATATAGACTTGTTTATACTGTATTATTGACTGTATGTTTGTTTTACTCCATGTGTAACTTTGTGTCGTTGTATGTGTCAAACTGCTTTGCTTTATCTTGGCCAGGTCGCAATTGTAAATGAGAACTTGTTCTCAACTTGCCTACCTGGTTAAATAAAGGTGAAATTAAAAATAAAAATAAATAAATAAAGACAAACCTTAATTTATCCCAGTAGAAACTCTCATTTTGCTCTGTTGCTTCCTTTTACTTCATAAACGTTAAACTGTTTCCGTAATGAATCTGCCCCTGCTCTCTCTGTGAATCTTTCACCATCCCTCCCTGCTTCACTTTCACCTCTCACACAGTCTCCCTCTAATCTCCTTATTGTGGTTGTGTCGTGAACATTTGCCTGAGCAACAATAGTAGAATTGGTGGTTCGGTTTTCAAAATAAAAGTTACCCATTGAATCGGATGCAAACGAAAATAAATTGTGGAATCATGCAACAATCCTGGAGGGCCTTTAGGTTGCTAAACATGTATAATACATTCAACAAAGGACAATAATTAGTTCATTTGACACCAAATAAAATCTGTAAAATTGCTCTGTGGATGTTTAGTATTCAGGACTGCAACATACCTTCAACGTGCAGCCTTATGGGTCTTGGGTTCATGACATATCGTACCAGTCTTATGGATCCTGGGTTCATGACAGGGGGTACCAGCCTTATGGATCCTGGGTTCATGACAGGGGGTACCAGCCTTATGGGTCCTGGGTTCATGACATATCATACCAGCCTTATGGGTCTTGGGTTCATGACATATCGTACCAGCCTTATGGATCCTGGGTTCATGACAGGGGGTACCAGCCTTATGGATCCTGGGTTCATGACATATCGTACCAGCCTTATGGGTCCTGGGTTCATGACAGGGGGTACCAGCCTTATGGATCCTGGGTTCATGACATATCGTACCAGCCTTATGGATCCTGGGTTCATGACATATCGTACCAGCCTTATCTACCTGGGTTCATGACATATCGTACCAGCCTTATGGATCCTGGGTTCATGACAGGGGTTACCAGCCTTATGGATCCTGGGTTCATGACAGGGGGTACCAGCCTTATGGATCCTGGGTTCATGACATATCGTACCAGCCTTATGGATCCTGGGTTCATGACAGGGGGTACCAGTGTTATGGATCTTGGGTTCATGACATATCCTACCAGCATTATGGATCCTGGGTTCATGACATATCGTACCAGCCTTATGGGTCTTGGGTTCATGACAGGGGGTACCAGTGTTATGGATCCTGGGTTCATGACAGGGGGTACCAGCCTTATGGATCCTGGGTTCATGACATATCGTACCAGACTTATGGATCCTGGGTTCATGACAGGGGGTACCAGCCTTATGGATCCTGGGTTCATGACAGGGGGTACCAGCCTTATGGATCCTGGGTTCATGACAGGGGTACCAGCCTTATGGATCCTGGGTTCATGACATATCGTACCAGCCTTATGGATCCTGGGTTCATGACAGGGGGTACCAGCCTTATGGATCCTGGGTTCATGACATATCGTACCAGCCTTATGGATCCTGGGTTCATGACATATTGTACCAGCCTTATGGATCCTGGGTTCATGACAGGGGGTACCAGCCTTATGGATCCTGGGTTCATGACAGGGGGTACCAGCCTTATGGATCCTGGGTTCATGACAGGGGGTACCAGCCTTATGGATCCTGGGTTCATGACAGGGGGTACCAGCCTTATGGATCCTGGGTTCATGACATATCGTACCAGCCTTATGGATCCTGGGTTCATGACATATTGTACCAGCCTTATGGATCCTGGGTTCATGACAGGGGGTACCAGCCTTATGGATCCTGGGTTCATGACAGGGGGTACCAGCCTTATCGATCCTGGGTTCATGACATATCGTACCAGCCTTATGGGTCTTGGGTTCATGACATATCGTACCAGCCTTATGGATCCTGGGTTCATGACATATCGTACCAGCCTTATGGGTCCTGGGTTCATGACATATCGTACCAGCCTTATGGATCTTGGGTTCATGACAGGGGGTACCAGCCTTATGGATCCTGGGTTCATGACAGGGGGTACCAGCCTTATGGATCCTGGGTTCATGACACATCATACCAGCCTTATGGGTCCTGGGTTCATGACATATCGTACCAGCCTTATGGATCCTGGGTTCATGACATATCGTACCAGCCTTATGGATCCTGGGTTCATGACATATTGTACCAGCCTTATGGATCCTGGGTTCATGACAGGGGGTACCAGCCTTATGGATCCTGGGTTCATGACAGGGGGTACCAGCCTTATGGGTCCTGGGTTCATGACATATCGTACCAGCCTTATGGATCCTGGGTTCATGACATATCGTACCAGCCTTATGGATCCTGGGTTCATGACATATCGTACCAGCCTTATGGGTCCTGGGTTCATGACATATCGTACCAGCCTTATGGATCCTGGGTTCATGACATATCGTACCAGCATTGTGGATCTTGGGTTCATGACATATCGTACCAGCCTTATGGGTCCTGGGTTCATGACAGGGGGTACCAGCCTTATGGGTCTTGGGTTCATGACATATCGTACCAGCCTTATGGATCCTGGGTTCATGACATATCGTACCAGCCTTATGGATCCTGGGTTCATGACATATCGTACCAGCCTTATGGATCCTGGGTTCATGACACATCATACCAGCCTTATGGATCCTGGGTTCATGACATATCGTACCAGCCTTATGGATCCTGGGTTCATGACATATCGTACCAGCATTATGGATCCTGGGGTCATGACAGGGGGTACCAGCCTTATGGATCCTGGGTTCATGACAGGGGGTACCAGCCTTATGGATCCTGGGTTCATGACATATCGTACCATCCTTATGGATCTTGGGTTCATGACACATCGTACCAGCCTTATGGATCCTGGGTTCATGACAGGGGGTACCAGCCTTATGGATCCTGGGTTCATGACAGGGGGTACCAGCCTTAGGTGTCCTGGGTTCATGACAGGGGGTACCAGCCTTATGGATCCTGGGTTCATGACAGGGGTACCAGCCTTATGGATCCTGGGTTCATGACAAGGGGTACCAGCCTTATGGATCCTGGGTTCATGACATGGGGTACCAGCCTTATGGATCCTGGGTTCATGACAGGGGTACCAGCCTTATGGATCCTGGGTTCATGACATATCGTACCAGCCTTATGGACCTGGGTTCATGACATATCGTACCAGCCTTATGGATCCTGGGTTCATGACAGGGGGTACCAGCCTTATGGATCCTGGGTTCATGACAGGGGGTACCAGCCTTATGGATCCTGGGTTCATGACACATCGTACCAGCCTTATGGATCCTGGGTTCATGACAGGGGGTACCAGCCTTATGGATCCTGGGTTCATGACACATCGTACCAGCCTTATGGATCCTGGGTTCATGACACATCGTACCAGCCTTATGGATCCTGGGTTCATGACATATCGTACCAGCCTTATGGATCCTGGGTTCATGACAGGGGGTACCAGCCTTATGGATCCTGGGTTCATGACATATCGTACCAGCCTTATGGGTCTTGGGTTCATGACACATCATACCAGCCTTATGGATCCTGGGTTCATGACATATCGTACCAGCCTTATGGGTCTTGGGTTCATGACACATCGTACCAGCCTTATGGGTCCTGGGTTCATGACATATCGTACCAGCCTTATGGATCCTGGGTTCATGACATATCGTACCAGCCTTATGGATCCTGGGTTCATGACATATCGTACCAGCCTTATGGATCCTGGGTTCATGACATATCGTACCAGCCTTATGGGTCTTGGGTTCATGACACATCGTACCAGCCTTATGGATCCTGGGTTCATGACAGGGGGTACCAGCCTTATGGATCCTGGGTTCATGACAGGGGGTACCAGCCTTATGGATCCTGGGTTCATGACATATCGTACCAGCCTTATGGATCCTGGGTTCATGACAGGGGTACCAGCCTTATGGATCCTGGGTTCATGACATATCGTACCAGCCTTATGGATCCTGGGTTCATGACAGGGGGTACCAGCCTTATGGATCCTGGGTTCATGACATATCGTACCAGCCTTATGGATCCTGGGTTCATGACAGGGGGTACCAGCCTTATGGATCCTGGGTTCATGACAGGGGGTACCAGCCTTATGGATCCTGGGTTCATGACAGGGGGTACCAGCCTTATGGATCCTGGGTTCATGACATATCGTACCAGCCTTATGGGTCTTGGGTTCATGACATATCGTACCAGCCTTATGGGTCCTGGGTTCATGACAGGGGTACCAGCCTTATGGGTCCTGGGTTCATGACAGGGGTACCAGCCTTATGGATCCTGGGTTCATGACATATCGTACCAGCCTTATGGGTCTTGGGTTCATGACATATCGTACCAGCCTTATGGGTCCTGGGTTCATGACAGGGGGTACCAGCCTTATGGGTCCTGGGTTCATGACAGGGGGTACCAGCCTTATGGATCCTGGGTTCATGACACATCGTACCAGCCTTATGGATCCTGGGTTCATGACAGGGGGTACCAGCCTTATGGGTCCTGGGTTCATGACAGGGGGTACCAGCCTAATGGATCCTGGGTTCATGACAGGGGGTACCAGCCTTATGGATCCTGGGTTCATGACATATCGTACCAGCCTTATGGATCCTGGGTTCATGACATATCGTACCAGCCTTATGGATCCTGGGTTCATGACAGGGGGTACCAGCCTTATGGATCCTGGGTTCATGACATATCGTACCAGCCTTATGGATCCTGGGTTCATGACATATCGTACCAGCCTTATGGATCCTGGGTTCATGACAGGGGGTACCAGCCTTATGGATCCTGGGTTCATGACATATCGTACCAGCCTTATGGGTCCTGGGTTCATGACAGGGGTTACCAGCCTTATGGGTCCTGGGTTTATGACATATCGTACCAGACTTATGGATCCTGGGTTCATGACAGGGGTACCAGCCTTATGGATCCTGGGTTCTTGACATATCGTACCAGCCTTATGGGTCCTGGGTTCATGACATATCGTACCAGCCTTATGGATCCTGGGTTCATGACATATCGTACCAGCCTTATGGGTCCTGGGTTCATGACATATCGTACCAGCCTTATGGATCCTGGGTTCATGACATATCGTACCAGCCTTAAGGATCCTGGGTTCATGACAGGGGGTACCAGCCTTATGGATCCTGGGTTCATGACATATCGTACCAGCCTTATGGATCCTGGGTTCATGACACATCGTACCAGCCTTATGGATCCTGGGTTCATGACAGGGGGTACCAGCCTTATGGATCCTGGGTTCATGACAGGGGGTACCAGCCTTATGGATCCTGGGTTCATGACACATCGTACCAGCCTTATGGATCCTGGGTTCATGACAGGGGGTACCAGCCTTATGGGTCTTGGGTTCATGACATGGGGTACCAGCCTACTCATTGACACCCACAGATTACAATTATAAAGTTCTAAAGAGTTTACACAAATATTGGCATCACAATTCTGCCAATTGAACATTCATATTTTAATTTACAGCCTTACCTATGTACTTGTGAGGTGATTTCCCACAGTTAAAGTCCTGCAATAAGAGCTATGACACAATTGTTTGCGTAATCTCTTCACATTTCATGGCCCCAAGATACAGAGGTAAGGCTGAAGTCTGCCCCAATGCAATTCTAATACAGCCACAGTGGGACTTCAACTATGTAACGCTTCTCGTCTGATGTCGGAGAAGCGGACCAAAATGCAGCGTGGTATTTTTAAGACATGTTTAATGACGATGAAAAAACACGAACAATACAAAAACAACAAACGGACCGTGAAAACCTATACAGCCTACCTGGTGACAACAAACACAGAGACAGGAACAATCACCCACAACATAATCAAAGAATATGGCTGCCTAAATATGGTTCCCAATCAGAGACAATGATACACACCTGCCTCTGATTGAGAACCACTCCAGACAGCCATAGACTTTGCTAGATAACCCCACTAAGCCACACACCCAACACCCCACAAAACCCTAAGACAAAACACACCACAATTTACCCATGTCACACCCTGGTCTGACCAAATAAATGAAGACAAACACAAATTATTACGACCAGGGCGTGACAAACAATTTTTTGTGTGTCAAATGAACTACTTTAGTTGATTTCATATAACAACATTCAAACCTTGTTTAGCATTATCTAATCCAAATATGTGTCACCTTAGGGGGGGTTCTGTCACGCCCTGGTCGTATTATATTGTGTTTGTCTTAATTTATTTGGTCAGGCCAGGGTGTGACATGGGTTTATTGTGGTGTGTTTTGTCTTGGGGGTGTCTAGCATAGTCTATGGCTGCCTGAGGCGGTTCTCAATCAGAGTCAGGTGATTATCGTTGTCTCGGATTGGGAACCATATTTAGGCAGCCATATTCTTTGAGTATTTCGTGGGTGATTGTTCCTGTCTCTGTGCTAGTTTTCACTGGACAGTTGCGGTCACTTTTGGATTTTCGTTTTTTCTTGTATCGGAAGAGAAAAGAACGAGCGCCATTCTCCTTGCGGAGATGGTGCTAAATACATCATCACGGTCGATCCCTGGGATTGGGCTGGCTAACACGATTCGTTTTGCTTGGAAGGAAAAGGAGTTGGAGCCGTTAGGACGAGAATCTTTTGGAAGAATTATATTGATGGGGATTCTAAAGCTGACGGTGAAGGACGTGTTTTGTTTCCAAGGCAACTCGTTGGAGGGAGCATACGACGTCGCGCTATATTCTGAAGAAAAGCATGATGATATCCTTAGAAGGGCAAGAGCAGTGGGAGGAGAGGGCCGATGTGCCACTACGAAATATCAAGTCTGGCGAAGAATAACTTTAGGGTTGTGACTGTTAACATGTATAACCCTTACGTTAAGGATGAAGAGGTGAGGGCTTTTCTGGGGAGATACATGGATAACGTTTCCTCAGCTAGGCACCTCAAAGACTCCCTTGGGTTTTGGAATGGGAGGAGAGGTTTCCAGGCCCTCCTCAGGGAGGACCCAAAGGGACATGGTGGATACCTTCATCCTCCTGCTATGTTCTCCCTTGGGGCTGACAGGGGGACTTTGTTTTATGCACGTCAGCCCCCATTTTGCAGGCGCTGTATGGCCTATGGACACATTTTTGCCTCGTGCAGCATGAGAAAATGCAGATTTTGTGGATCTGAGGATCACGAGGCGAGGGATTGTGACAAGCCTAAGACATGCCATGGGTGTGGCTCGTCAGCACACCTGTGGCGGGAGTGCCCGGCCCGTCAGAGGTCATATGCGTCTGCGGCTGGGGGGGGCAGGAGCTGGGGATGGGGGAAGAAGAGGAGGGGAAGGAAACATGCCTCATGATAAGACTACAAGTCCAGAGGGGAAGGCTACAAGGAAGGAGGAGGAGCAAGAAGCGGTGGATGGAAGAGAGAAGGAAACGGAAGGCACGGGAGTAGGAGAACCAGGAAAAGCGGTGGAAGAAGGTAACCGAGTGGAGGAGAATGAGAGAGAAGAAAGTGAGGGAGGAATGTTAGAGAAGAAGACGGTGGAAGAGCAAGTGGACTGGGGGGAAAGTGACATGGTGGAAGAGATGAGGGGTATGGTGGAGGAGCTGGCGGGGGGAGGGGGTGGTATCTCTCCACTGCAGCCATCACCAAAGAAGAGAATGAAGAGGAGGGTGCGATTGGCCGACAGTGAGGGGAAGGGGATAGCCAAGAGAGTGATGGGGGTGGGAGAAACCTCTGGGTTGCTGCTGGTTTCCCAAGACTCTCAACTTCATTTGGGTGGTGACACACCTAACAAGACTCAGGACTGGGTACAGGAGGAGGTGGGGGGTTTTTTGTTTGGGGACTCAGCCTCCCCAATTTTCTTCCAAACCAGCTGCAACACTGGGGAGGGGGAGGATTGTGGGGGTAGACCCAGGATGCAGGGCACCCCGAAGCCAAACACTATTCCTGCATCCTGGGATGGTGTGATGGAGGAAGAGGGGGGGATGTCGGGATTACAGATGGTGTTCTCACCGGTAGATATGGAGCAGGGGAGCATCGGGTGAGTCTCCTGTTTTTGTTTTTTTTTCTGTCTGGGTTTAGTATTTGAGTATATTACATGTTGTATTTTATTTTCTTCATGGAGTCTAATTTTACTTTTGTTAGTTTAAATGTAAGGGGTTTAAGAGATGTTGTTAAGAGGAGGGTAGTTTTTAGTTATTTGGAGGGTGTGGGTTTTGATTTTTGTTTTTTACAGGAGGTTCACCTGAGGGATGGAGGGGATGTTAGTAGATTTAAGAGGGAGTGGGACAAGGGAGAGTCGGTTTGGGGTGTAGGGGGGGTGCACTCATCTGGGGTAGGGATTTTGTGTGGACACAGGGAGGTAAAAGTAGAAGATTCCTTTGTTGTAATGCAGGGGAGAGTTATAGGGGTGGATGTCACGATAAGGGAGTGTAAATTTAGATTAGTGGTGGTGTATGGGCCACAGGGGTGGCAGACAGGAAGGAGATGGTGGACTGTCTGACGCCCCTGTGTGTTACAAATAGGAAATTAGTGATAGGGGGGATTTTAATACAGATTTAGGAAGAGGGGGGATAACAGTGCAGGCGCCATTGCTAGGCTAATGGCTTGCCATGGTCTGGTAGATGGTGGTATGCACACTACTCCGAAAATGGACGGTCCTACATGGCGTAACTCCAGGGGGTTGAGCGGAGGCTCGATTATATTTTTGTACCCAGGTCTTTGGGAAAGTTGTCTGGGCGGCTGTTGCCTGTTTTCTTTTCGGATCACGACGGGGTGCTCCTGCAGGTGGGGTCGTCGGTCTGCCTCTTTGGTAAGGGGTACTGGAAGCTAGATCGGGACGTGCTGGAGGAGCAGGCTTTTGTTGACGGGTTTTATGTTTTCTTTAGGAGGCTTGAGGGTCTCCGGTCCATGTGCGAGGGGGTGTTAGAGTGGTGGGAATTAGTTAAGGTGAGGATTAGAGCTTTTATAATAGGGTATTGCAAGAGGAAAAAAAGGGAGGAGAGGAGGGAGGTGGATCGTATCCAAAGGTTAATTGATCTCGAATACGAGGCAGGCAACCTCGGCGGGTCGTTTGACTGGGAGAGATCCTCAACCCTAAAGGCGCAGCTCAGGGAGTTGCAGGAGCGGAAGGCTCGAGTTTTCCTGGAGCGTGCGCATAGCGGCTTTCTAGAACATAATGAGACTTGTTCTGCTATGTTCTTTAAGTCGGTTAGGGCAAGACAGAGTAGGAAGGTAATGCTTGGTGTTAGGGAAGAAAATGGTAGTATAGTTAGAGAAACAGAGGATATGGTCAGGGTGACAACTGATCATTTCCAAGGTTTATTTAAGGAAAGGGAAATAGATGTAGAGCAGGGAAATGTGTTTTTAGAACACTTGTCCAGGCGGTTGCCGGAGGACATTAGAGAAGTGATGGAGGCCCAGATTTCACTAGAAGAGGTTGAGAGCGCTCTTAGGAGGATGGGAAAAGGGAAGGTGCCTGGGATGGATGGGCTGCCGGCTGAGTTTTATCTCAAGTTTTGGGGTATACTTGGACCAGTGGTCCTCGAAGTCTTGAAGGCCATCCTTGAGACGGGGGTCCCGGGGGATCAATGGCTGTTGGTGTGCTGTCACTTTTATATAAGAAGGGGAAGTAACTGACCTTGGCAACTGGCGGCCGTTGACCATGCTGTGTGTAGATTACAAGCTACTTGCAAAGGTTTTAGCAGACCGGTTGCGCACAGCCCTTCCCTACGTCGTTCATGAGGATCAGACGTGCGGGGTAGAGGGCCGCTCTATTAGATGGAACCTACAGTTAATCAGGGACTCCATCGCTTGGGTTGAAGATAGAGGACTGCCTTTTATGGTAGCAGCGCTAGATCAGGCGAAAGCCTTTGATCGCGTGAATAGATCCTTTTTATTCAGAGTGTTAGGTTTGATTAGGATTTGGGGAGAAGTTTATAGGATGGATTCGTACATTATATGTCGGAGCGGGGTGCCGAGTTAGTGTAAATAGTCACTTGGGTGACGTTTTTGACCTCTCGTCTGGGGTCAGGCAGGGGTGCCCACTCTCGGCTCTCCTCTTCGTTCTGTACATGGAGCCTCTGGGGGCTGCCATTAGGGCAGACACAGGGGTGGAAGGTCTGCTGATCCCTGGAAGTGGTGGACTGCGTGTTAAGTTGACGCAGTACGCCGACGACACTTCCTTGTTGTTGTGCAAGGACTCGTGCCTGACAAGGTCCCTTGCCATCTTTGGGGATTTCACTCGAGCGTCGGGAGCAGTTCTGAATCATGCAAAGTCTTCCGTCAAGTTTTTCGGAAGATGGCGCGGTAGAACGGATGTGCCTGGGGGTTATCTCTCTGTAAGGGGGCCCTGAGGATTCTCGGGGTCCATTTTGAGACCTCCGGCTCTGCGACGCTAAACTGGAACATGTGTATTGCAGTGGTACAGAGGAAGCTAGCAATGTGGAAAGCTAGGTTTTTGTCTTTTATGGGCAAGGTCCTGGTCCTAAAGGTGGATGTGTTGCCGTCGCTTTTGTATTTGGCATACATCTACCCATTGCCGGTTTGTCTGAGAAGGCCTCTAGTGAAGCTTGTGTTTCAGTTTATGTGGAGTGGCAGGTATGAGTGGGTCGCCAGGGCACGTATGATCTGTCCCATCGGGGAGGGAGGTAGGGGGTACCACATTTCCCCCTCAAGCTGGACACAATTTTTGTTTCTTTCTTGTTAACGGAGCTTGCTCAGCCAGTGATACACCCGTCCGGTTACTTCCTGCGGGTGTTTTTCTCGTATCAGGCGAGAAGCATAATGGTGTGGTCTAACACGGGTCCTCGGGCGGAACAGCTGCCGTGGCACTTTGGTCATGCGGCCAAGTGGCTGCGTGCGCACCCTGAGGTTGAAGTTGCCCGAGTAGGTTTAGATCATAGGCACCTGTACGAGGAGGCCAGAAAGGCAGAGAGTCGGGCGCCTGTAGTAGGTATCTCGGAAGCGGTCTGGGAGGGAGTACAGGTGCGGGGTCTGGACAACAGGCTCAAGGACCTGAATTGGTTGAGCCTTCATAAGTGTTTGCCGGTACGTTCCATCTTGTACCGGTTTAGTTTAGTGCAATCCCCCACCTGTCCAAGATCCTCTTGTGGCAGGGAGGAGACTGTGCGTCATGTCTTTTGGGACTGTGCCTTTGCCGGAGTAGTATGGGCTAGGGCACGGGTGTTGATAGGTTTGGTAAAGGGGGATTTTGTATTGACGTGGGCCAGGTTAGAGAGGGGTGTAGGGAGAGTGAGAGGGACGGATAGGGACAGGTTTCTGCTCTGGCTTCTCATGAGTCTCTTTAAACGGGGGCTGTGGGAAGCCAGGCAGAACATGGTGAAGACAGGGAGAGATTGGGGGTGGAAGGGATAGTGAGGAGAGTGGAAGGAGATTTGAGGGGGAGGATGAAGAGGGAGGAGAGGAAGTGGGGGCAGCATGCTGCTCGGGAGAGGTGGAAGGGGGGTTTAGGGCTGGGTGTCATTTAGATTTGTAAGAGGTTAGATTAGGGACGGGGAGATAGGGAAAGGTGTTTTGTAGGGTGACGGGGAGGGAAGATGCTCCCCTGAGGTTTTGTTTGGGGTTTATGTTTAGTTTCATTTAATTAGTTTAATTAAAAATATCTTTTTGTGTATGTATGTAAATTATGATTTGTAAAGAATGAATGGTACTGATGATAATAAATTATTTTTTTATAAAAAACCAGTATAGGCTCAGTCACTTTGGTTTTTCTTTTTTCCTTGTTTTGGAGGAGAAGAGAACGAGCGCCATTCTCCTTGCGGAGATGGTGCTAAATACATCAACACGGTCGGTCCCTGGGATTGGGCTGGCCAACACGATTCGGTTTGCTTGGAAGGAAAAGGAGTTGGAGCCTTTAGGACGGGAAACTTTTGGAAGGATAATATTGATGGGGATTCTAAAGCTGACGGTGAAGGACGTGTTTTGTTTCCAAGGCAACTCGTTGGAGGGAGTGTACGACGTGGCACTAAATACAGAGGAGAAACACGATGATATCCTGAGAAGGGCAAGAGCAGTGGGAGGTGAGAGGCCGATGAGCCACTATGAAATAACAAGCCTGGCAAAGAACAACTTTAGGGTTGTAACTGTCAACATTTACAACCCATACGTTAAGGATGAAGAGGTGAGGGCCTTTCTGGGGAGATGCATGGATAACGTCTCCTCAGCTAGGCACCTCAAAGACTCCCTTGGGTTTTGGAATGGGAGGAGAGGCTTCCAGGCCCTGCTCAGCGAGGACCCAAAGGGACATGGTGGCTATCTCAATCCTCCTGCTATGTTCTACCTCAATCCTCCTGCTATGTTCTCCCTAGGGGCTGACAGGGGGACGTTGTTTTATGCACGTCAGCCCTCATTTTGCAGGTGCTGTATGGCCTACGGACACATTTTCGCCTCGTGCAGCATGAGAAAATGCAGATTTTGTGGATCTGAGGATCACGAGGCGAGGGATTGTGACAAGCCTAAGGCGTGCCACGGGTGTGGCTCGTCAGCACACCTGTGGCAAGGGTGCCCGGCTCGTCAGAGGTCATATGCGTCTGCGGCTGGGGGGGAGCAGGAGCAGGGGATGGGGGAAGAAGAGGAGGGGAAGGAAGCACGCCTCATGACCAGAGTACAGGTCCAGAGGGGAAGGCCGCAAGGAAGGAGGAGGAGCAAGAAGCGGCGGATGGAAGAGAGAAGGAAACGGAAGGCACGGGAGTAGAAGAAACAGCAAAAGTGGCAGAAGAAGGCAACCGAGTGGAGGAGCATGAGAGAGAAGAAAGCGAGGGAGGAGTGTTGGAGACGGTGGAAGAGCAAGTGGACTGGGGGGAAAGTGCCCTGGTGGAAGAGATGAGGGGTATGGTGGAGGAGCTGGCGGGGGGGGAGGGTGGTATTACATTTCCATTTCCATTTAAGTCATTTAGCAGACGCTCTTATCCAGAGCTATCTCTCCACTACCGCCATCACCAAAGAAGAGAATGAAGAGGAGGGTGCGATTGGCCGACATTGAGAGGGAGGGGATGGCCAAGAGAGTGATGGGGGTGGGAGAAACTTCTGGGTTGCTGCTGGTTTCCCCAGGCCCTCAACTTCTGTTGGGTGGGGACACACTTAACAAGACTCAGGACTGGGTACAGGAGGAGGTGGGGAGTTTGTTTGGGGACTCAGCCTCCCCGATTTTTTTCCAATCCAGCTGCAGCACTGGGGGGGGGAGGATTGTGGGGGTAGACCCAGGGTGCAGGGCACCCCGGAGCCAAACACTATTCCTGCATCCTGGGTTGGTGAGATGGAGGAAGAGGGGGGGATGTCAGGAATATGGATGGTGTTCTCACCGGTAGATATGGAGCAGGGGAGCATCGGGTGAGTCTCCTGTTTTTGTTTTTTTTTCTGTCTGGGTTTAGAATTTGAGTGCATTACATGTTTTTATTTTTTCATGGGGTCTAATTTTACTTTTGTTAGTTTAAATGTAAGGCGTTTAAGGGATTTTGTTAAGAGGAGGGCGGTTTTTAGTTATTTGGAGGGTGTGGGGTTTGATTTTTGTTTTTTACAGGAGGTTCACCTGAGGGATGGAGGGGATGTTAGTAGGTTTAAGAGGGAGTGGGACAAGGGGGAGTCGGTTTGGGGTATTGGGGGGGTGCACTCATCGGGTGTAGGGATTTTGTGTGGGCACAGGGAGGTAAAAGTGGAGGATTCTTTTGTGGTAATGCAGGGGAGGGTTATAGGGGTGGATGTCACGATAAGGGATTGTAAATTTAGATTAGTGGTGGTGTATGGGCCACAGGTGGTGGCAGACAGGAGGGAGATGGTGGACTGTCTGACGCCCCTGTGTGTCACAAATAGGAAATTAGTGATAGGGGGGGATTTTAATACAGATTTAGGAATAGGGGGGGATAGCAGTGCAGGCGCCATTGCCGGGCTAATGGCTTGCCATGGTCTGGTAGATGGTGGTCTGCACACTACTCCGAAAATGGCCGGTCCTAAATGGTGCAACTCCAGGGGGGTTGAGCGGACGCTCGACTATATTTTTGTACCCAGGTCTTTGGGTAAGTTGTCTGGGCGGCTGTTGCCTGTTTTCTTTTCGGATCACGACGGGGTGCTCCTGCAGGTGGGGTCGCCAGTCTGCCTCTTTGGTAGGGGGTACTGGAAGTTAGATCGGGATGTGCTGGAGGAGCAAGCTTTTGTTGACGGGTTTTATGGCTTCTTTTGGAGGCTTGAAGGCCTCCGGTCCTTGTGCGAGGGGGTGTTAGAGTGGTGGGAATTAGTTAAGGTGAGGATTAGGGCTTTTATAATAGGGTATTGCAAGAGGAAAAAAAGGGAGGAGATGAGGGAGGTGGATCGTATCCAAAGGTTAATTGAACTCGAATACGAGGCAGGCAACCTCGGCGGGTCGTTTGACTGGGAGGGATCCGCAACCCTAAAGGCGCAGCTCAGGGAGTTGCAGGAGCGGAAGGCTCGAGCTTTCCCTGGTGCGTGTGCATAGTGGCTTTCTAGAACA
Source organism: Oncorhynchus masou masou (assembly GCF_036934945.1). Lineage (NCBI taxonomy): Eukaryota > Metazoa > Chordata > Actinopteri > Salmoniformes > Salmonidae > Oncorhynchus > Oncorhynchus masou. Next base: position 48,097 of record NW_027008443.1, on the reverse strand, counting down.
TAATGAGACTTGTTCTGCTATGTTCTTTAAGTCGGTTAGAGCCAGACAGAGTAGGAAGGTAATGCATGGCGTTAGGGAAGAAAATGGTAGTATAGTTACAGAACCAGAGGATATGGTCAGGGTGACAACTGATCATTTCCAAGGTTTATTTAAGGAAAGGGAAATAGATGTAGAGCAGGGAAATGTGTTTTTAGAACACTTGTCCAGGCGGTTGCCTGGACATTAGAGAAGTGATGGAGGCCCAGATTTCACTAGAAGAGGTTGAGAGCGCTCTTAGGAGGATGGGAAAAGGGAAGGTGCCTGGGATGGATGGGCTGCCGGCTGAGTTTTATCTCAAGTTTTGGGGTATACTTGGACCAGTGGTCCTCGAAGTCTTGAAGGCCATCCTTGAGACGGGGGTCCCGGGGGGATCAATGGCTGTTGGTGTGCTGTCACTTTTATATAAGAAGGGGGAAGTAACAGACCTTGGCAACTGGCGGCCGTTGACCATGATGTGTGTAGATTACAAGCTACTTGCAAAGGTTTTAGCAGACCGGTTGCGCACAGCCCTTCCCTACGTCGTCCATGAGGATCAGACGTGCAGGGTAGAGGGCCGCTCTATTAGATGGAACCTACAGTTAATCAGGGACTCCATCGCTTGGGTTGAAGATAGAGGACTGCCTTTAATGGTAGCAGCGCTAGATCAGGCGAAAGCCTTTGATCGCGTGAATAGATCCTTTTTATTCAGAGTGTTAGGTCGATTAGGATTTGGGGAGAAGTTCATAGGATGGATTCGTACATTATATGTCGGAGCGGGGTGCCGAGTTAGTGTAAATAGTCACTTGGGTGATGTTTTTGACCTCTCGTCTGGGGTCAGGCAGGGGTGCCCACTCTCGGCTCTCCTCTTCGTTCTGTACATGGAGCCTCTGGGGGCTGCCATTAGGGCAGACACAGGGGTGGAAGGCTTGTTGATCCCTGGAAGTGGTGGGCTGCGTGTTAAGATGACGCAGTACGCCGACGACACTTCCTTGCTGCTGTGCAAGGACTCGTGCCTGACAAGGTCCCTTGCCATCTTTGGGGATTTCACCCGAGTGTCGGGAGCGGTTCTGAACCATGCAAAGTCTTCCGTCAAGTTTTTCGGAAGATGGCGCAGTAGAACGGATGTGCCCGGGGGGTTCTCTCTCTGTGAGGGGGCCCTGAGGATTCTCGGGGTCCATTTTGAGACCTCCGGCTCAGCGACGCTAAACTGGAACATGCGTATCACAGTGGTACAGAGGAAGCTAGCAATGTGGAAGGCTAGGTATTTGTCATTTATGGGCAAAGTCCTGGTCCTAAAGGTGGATGTGTTGCCGTCTCTTTTGTATTTGGCATACATCTACCCATTGCCGGCTTGTCTGAGGAGGCCTCTAGTGAGGCTTGTGTTTCAGTTTATGTGGAGTGGCAGGTGCGAGTGGGTCGCCAGGGCACGCATGATCTGTCCCATCGGGGAGGGAGGTAGAGGGGTACCACATTTCCCCCTCAAGCTGGACACAATGTTTGTTTCTTTCTTGTTAACGGAGCTTGCTCATCCAGTGATACACCCGTCCGGTTATCTCCTGCGGGTTCTTCTCGTATCAGGCGAGAAGCGTAATGGTGTGGTCTAACACATAGGTTTAGATCACAGGCACCTGTACGAGGAGGTCAGAAAGGCAGGGAGTCCGGCGCCTGTAGTGGGCATCTCGGAAGTGGTCTGGGAGGGAGTGCAGGCGCGGGTCTGGACAACAGGCTCAAGGACCTGAATTGGTTGAGCCTCCATAAGTGCTTGCCGGTACGTTCCATCTTGTACCGGAAATAGTTTGGTACAATCCCACACCTGTCCAAGATCCTCTTGTGGCAGGGAGGAGACTGTGCGCCATGTCTTTTGGGACTGTGCCTTTGCCGGAGTAGTATGGGCTAGGGCACGGGTGTTGTTAGGTTTGGTAAGGGGGATTTTGTATTGACGTGGGCCAGTTTAGAGAGAGGTGTAGGGAGAGCGAGAGGGACGGATAGGGACAGGTTTCTGCTCTGGCTTCTCATGAGTCTCTTTAAACGGGGGCTGTGGGAAGCCGGGCAGAACATGGTGAAAACAGGGAGAGATTGGGGGTGGAAGGGATAGTGAGGAGGGTGGAAGGAGATTTGAGGGGCAGGATGAAGAGGGAGGAGAGGAAGTGGGGGCAGCATGCTGCTCGGGAGAGGTGGAAGGGGGTTTAGGGCTGGGTGTCATTTAGATTTGTAAGGGGATAGATTAGGGACGGGGAGATAGGGAAAGGTAGTTTGTAGGGTGACGGGGAGGGAAGATGCTCCCCTGAGGTTTTGTTTGGGGTTTTTGTTTTGTTAAAATTAAAATACCATTATTGGAGTATGTATGAAAATTATGAGTTGTAAAGAATGAATGGTATTGGAGGGAATAAATTATTTTTTATAAAAAAATAGGCTGTATAGGTTTTCACGTTCCATTAGTTGTTTTTGTATTTGGTCATTTTCATCGTCATTAAACATGTATCAGAATTACCACGCTGCATTTTGGTCCGCTTTTCTTCCACCCGACGAAAGCCATTACACTATGGCATTATATCCACTTTTTGAATATTTTTGCATAAGTTTCAATATTGGACTCTTATTTTGAAGGCAAAACGCAAATTCCATTGTTGCTCAACCTTATTCTAGCTAGCATCACACAGGTGCTTTTCCGACAGGATATAATAATCACTTGCAACCTGAACGGTCTCGAACAGAGCACGGAGAACAGCAGCGGTCGGTAGTCGACATCGGAGGAGTGAACGAGCCTGAGAGAAAACGGAGCCTTTGTTTTCAGAAGCAGCAGGGAGCAGAACCGGAGGAAAGATGATGAGTTTTCTGCCATACTTCTCCGCTGAGACCTGGACCTTCCTGGCCCTCCTCATCACCCTCATTGTAGTGTAAGGACTTACCTCAAATCAAATGTTATTTGTCACATGCATCGTAGTTTATGTCGTGGAAATATTCAGTCAATTATTTTTCACAAATACCGGAGCCTGTGAGTTCAAATAGACTTGCATTACGACATAATAAAAGCCGAGCTGCTTCATGAAAACAACAACTTTTGCAGTCTTGGCAAACACTTCTTATACATCTGTCCTCCTTACGTGACACCCATAGTAACTCCTCTAAATGACTCATCACCTCTGGCCTTTACCCACCGTTATCTTATTGCCTTGCACTAAGTTTGGTTTCACTTTAGGGCAAGGAAACTTTAGAGCCACAGCAATAGCTCAACAACACAGACATGTTCTCAACTAGGACAGGTGCATGTAGGACCATAGCAACAGTCCATAGAAATAACCAGTACATGTCATCCGGCTAACTACTCTGAAAAGAACACTCATGTTCTGATAAAATCCCAAGAGGTGTAACAATAGCAACAGTATATATTAGACCATACCACTGCTACCAAAATAAACAGCCATGTCCTCTCCCCAGACAGGTGCATGTCTAATGGTGTCTGATGACCCAAACCCACATAAACAGTGCACTCATCTTGTGGACTATCCTGAAATGTATCATGGCCACAAATGTTCTGGAAAATGCTCAATAGACAGGTGAAACAGATCAGGCTGTGTCACAATGGTAACATGGCTATATACAGAATAACATGGTTATATACAGAATAACATGGTTATATACAGAATAACATGGTTATATACAGAATAACATGGTTATATACAGAATAACATGGCTATATACAGAATAACATGGCTATATACAGAATAACATGGTTATATACAGAATAACATGGTTATATACAGAATAACATGGCTATATACAGAATAACATGGCTATAAACAGAATAACATGGTTATATACAGAATAACATGGCTATATACAGAATAACATGGTTATATACAGAATAACATGGTTATATACAGAATAACATGGCTATATACAGAATAACATGGCTATAAACAGAATAACATGGTTATATACAGAATAACATGGCTATATACAGAATAACATGGTTATATACAGAATAACATGGCTATATACAGAATAACATGGCTATAAACAGAACAACATGGCTATAAACAGAATAACATGGCTATATACAGAATAACATGGTTATATACAGAATAACATGGTTATATACAGAATAACATGGCTATATACAGAATAACATGGTTATATACAGAATAACATGGCTATAAACAGAATAACATGGCTATATACAGAATAACATGGTTATGTACAGTTTAACATGGTTATATACAGAATAACATGGCTATATACAGAATAACATGGTTATATACAGAATAACATGGTTATGTACAGTTTAACATGGTTATATAAATAACAAAATGGTTAAATACAGATTAACATGGTTATATTTTTAATTACCTTTATTTAACTAGGCACAGTGGGTTAACTGCCTGTTCAGAGGCAGAATGACAGATTTGTACCTTGTTCAGCTCTGGGATTTGAACTTGCAACCTTCTGGTTACTAGTCCGTCGCTCTAACCACTAGGCTACCCTGCCGCCCCCTATATACAGAATAACATGGTTATATACAGAATAACATGGCTATATACAGAGTAACATGGTTATATACAGAATAACATGGTTATATACAGAATAACATGGTTATATACAGAATATCATGGTTATATACAGAGTAACATGGTTATATACAGAATATCATGGTTATATACAGAGTAACATGGTTATATACAGAATATCATGGTTATATACAGAGTAACATGGTTATATACAGAGTAACATGGTTATATACAGAATAAAATGGGTATATACAGAAACACACAGATTAACAGGGATAATATACTTAATCTGACTTCTCTAGAACATATTGCTATTTACCGTGTGTGTGTGTGTGTGTGTGTGTGTGTGTGTGTGTGTGTGTGTGTGTGTGTGTGTGTGTGTGTGTGTGTGTGTGTGTGTGTGTGTGTGTGTGTGTGTGTGTGTGTGTGTGTGTGTACAGGTACGGGTACTGGCCCTACGGTGTATTCACTAAGATGGGTATCCCTGGTCCCAAACCCCTACCTTACTTTGGCACAATGATGGAGTATAGAAAGGTTAGTACCCATTCAGAATAAATATCTCTCTCATATTTTAAACAACAGTGTTATTTTTATCCTATGTAAAACAATACATTGAGAAGGAAAAAGAGGACTAGCTGGTTGTTTGTTGTTTGAACAATAGATAAATACAAGGTAATTTGAGACCTGATCAGTCTAGAAGTTGTATTATTGACCCTGGGGACCATATAAAATAACCCTCCTCAACCCTCACCTATTTCAGGTGTGTTCTCTGTTCAGCTGTAGGACACACCTACATGACCTCCTAGGGCATGAATCAGCTGTTTTCTCTGTCTGTCTCTGTCTGTCTCTGTCTCTCTCTGTCTCTCTCTGTCTCTCTCTCTTTCTCTCTGTCTCTCTCTCTCTCTGTCTCTCTACAGGGCATGAATAACTTTGACACAGAGTGCTTTCAGAAGTATGGGAGAATCTGGGGGTGAGTTCAGTTGGCTGTACCGTACTAGGATGACTGTACTATTCCTTACAATTCATCACCTGCTGGAGCTGTCATGTGACCATGAAGAATAGTAATAATATCAACCACGACCAGAATAATGTTTTCTTTGTAGTTTTATAAGAGGTGGTTAAATGTGTGTCTGTGTTTCTACTCTGTGAAGGATCTATGATGGGAGACAGTCTGTACCATGTAGGTGTATATATAGTGGTTAAAGACAGGCGTGTGTTTCTCCTCTGTGAAGGTTCTATGATGGGAGGCAGTCTGTACCATGTAGTTGTATATATAGTGGTTAAAGCCAGGTGTGTGTTTCTCCTCTGTGAAGGATCTATGATGGGAGGAAGTCTGTTCTGTGTATCATGTAGGATTGTAGGTGTAATCAGACCCCTTCAATTTTCCACATTTTTTTACATTACAGCCTTATTCTAAAATTGATTTAATCGTTTTTTTTCTAATCAATCTACTCACACAATTCCCCATATTGACAAAGCAAAACCTGTTTGATTTCATTCCAGTCTGAGGTCCTGAGCACTCTTGAGCAGACTTTCATCATGGATCTCTCTGTACTTTGCTCTGTTCATCTTTCCCTCGATCCTGACTAGTATCCCAGTCCCTGCCGCTGAAAAACATCCCCACATCATGATGCTGCCACCACCATGCTTCACCGTAGGGATGGTGCCATGTTTCATCCAGACGTGACCCTTGGCATTCAGGCCAAAGAGTTTAATCTTGATTTCATCTGACCAGAGAATCTTGTTTCTCATTGTCTGAGAGTCTTTAGTTACCTTTTGACAAACTCCAAGCGGGCTGTCATGTGCCTTTTACTGAGGAGTGGCTTCCGTCTGGCCACTCTACCATAAAGGCCTGATTGGTGGAGTGCTGTAGATATGGTTCTCCTCCTGGAAGGTTCTCCCATCTTCGACCTCATGGCTTGGCGTTTGCTCTGAAAATGCTCTGTCAACTGTGGGACCTTAAGAAGACAGGTGTGTGCCTTTCCAAATCATGTCCAATCAATGGAATTTACCACAGATGTACTCCAATCAAGTTGGAGAAACATCTCAAGCATGACGGAAACATGATCAATAGAAACAAAATGCACCTGAGCTCAATTTGGTGTCTGAATACTTATTTAACTAAGGTATTTCTGTTCTTCTCTTCTCGTTATGGGGTATTGTGATGTCATTATGGGGTATTGTGATGTCATTATGGGGTATTGTGATGTCATTATGGGATATTGTGTGTAGATTTATGAGGGATTTTATTTATTTAATCATTTTTAGAATAAGGATGTAACTTAACGAAATGCCTCTGTGAAGGATCTATGACGCGAGGCAGTCTGTTCTGTGTACCATAAAGCCAGGTGTGTGTTTCTCCTCTGTGAAGGATCTATGATGGGAGGCAGTCTGTTCTGTGTACCATAAAGCCAGGTCCGTGTTTCTCCTCTGTGAAGGATCTATGATGGGAGGCAGCCTGTACCATGTAGGTGTATATATAGTGGTTAAAGCCAGGTGTGTGTTTCTCCTCTGTGAAGGATCTATGATGGGAGGCAGCCTGTTCTGTGTATCATGTAGTTGTATATATATATAGTGGTTAAAGCCAGGTGTGTGTTTCTCCTCTGTGAAGGATCTATGATGGGAGGCAGTCTGTTCTGTGTACCATAAAGCCAGGTGTGTGTTTCTCCTCTGTGAAGGATCTATGATGGGAGGCAGTCTGCTCTGTGTACCATAAAGCCAGGTGTGTGTTTCTCCTCTGTGAAGGATCTATGATGGGAGGCAGTCTGCTCTGTGTACCATAAAGCCAGGTGTGTGTTTCTCCTCTGTGAAGGATCTATGATGGGAGGCAGTCTGTTCTGTGTACCATAAAGCCAGGTCTGTGTTTCTCCTCTGTGAAGGATCTATGATGGGAGGCAGCCTGCTCTGTGTACCATAAAGCCAGGTGTGTGTTTCTCCTCTGTGAAGGATCTATGATGGGAGGCAGTCTGTTCTGTGTACCATAAAGCCAGGTCTGTGTTTCTCCTCTGTGAAGGATCTATGATGGGAGGCAGTCTGTTCTGTGTATCATGTAGTTGTATATATAGTGGTTAAAGCCAGGTGTGTTTCTCCTCTGTGAAGGATCTATGATGGGAGGCAGTCTGTTCTGTGTACCATAAAGCCAGGTGTGTGTTTCTCCTCTGTGAAGGATCTATGATGGGAGGCAGTCTGTTCTGTGTACCATACAGCCAGGTCCGTGTTTCTCCTCTGTGAAGGATCTATGATGGGAGGCAGCCTGTACCATGTAGGTGTATATATAGTGGTTAAAGCCAGGTGTGTGTTTCTCCTCTGTGAAGGATCTATGATGGGAGGCAGCCTGTTCTGTGTATCATGTAGTTGTATATATATATAGTGGTTAAAGCCAGGTGTGTGTTTCTCCTCTGTGAAGGATCTATGATGGGAGGCAGACTGTTCTGTGTACCATAAAGCCAGGTCTGTGTTTCTCCTCTGTGAAGGATCTATGATGGGAGGCAGCCTGCTCTGTGTACCATAAAGCCAGGTGTGTGTTTCTCCTCTGTGAAGGATCTATGATGGGAGGCAGTCTGTTCTGTGTACCATAAAGCCAGGTCTGTGTTTCTCCTCTGTGAAGGATCTATGATGGGAGGCAGCCTGCTCTGTGTACCATAAAGCCAGGTGTGTGTTTCTCCTCTGTGAAGGATCTATGATGGGAGGCAGTCTGTTCTGTGTACCATAAAGCCAGGTCTGTGTTTCTCCTCTGTGAAGGATCTATGATGGGAGGCAGTCTGTTCTGTGTATCATGTAGTTGTATATATAGTGGTTAAAGCCAGGTGTGTGTTTCTCCTCTGTGAAGGATCTATGATGGGAGGCAGTCTGTTCTGTGTACCATACAGCCAGGTCCGTGTTTCTCCTCTGTGAAGGATCTATGATGGGAGGCAGCCTGTACCATGTAGGTGTATATATAGTGGTTAAAGCCAGGTGTGTGTTTCTCCTCTGTGAAGGATCTATGATGGGAGGCAGCCTGTTCTGTGTATCATGTAGTTGTATATATATATAGTGGTTAAAGCCAGGTGTGTGTTTCTCCTCTGTGAAGGATCTATGATGGGAGGCAGCCTGCTCTGTGTATCATGGACAAAAGCATGATCAAGACCGTCCTGATTAAAGAGTGTTACAACATCTTCACCAACCGCAGGGTGAGACACACACACACACACACACACACACACACACACCTCTACACACACACACACACACACACACACACCTCTACACACACACACACCTCTACACACACACACACCTCTACACACACCTCTACACACACACACACCTCTACACACACACACACACACACACACACACACACACACACACACACACACACACACACACACACACACACACACACACACACACACACACACACACCTCTACACACACACACCTCTACACACACACACACCTCTACACACACACACACCTCTACACACGCACACCTCTACACACACACACCTCTACACACACACACACACACACACACACACACACACACACACACACACACACACACACACACACACACACACACACACACACACCTCTTCACACACACACCCCTAATAATAATGGGAATAATAATAATCCTAACATTATGACTGATATTATTAATACATTATTTGTGTTTCAGAATTTAATTCTGAATGGTGACCTGTTTGATAATTAATACAACTGTCCTCCATGTTGTAGAACTTCCATCTGAATGGTGAGCTGTTTGACGCGGTGTCCGTTGCCGAGGACGATTCATGGAGACGGATCCGTAGTGTCCTCTCACCTTCCTTTACCTCTGGACGACTAAAGGAGGTAGAACCATCCCTCCATCCCTCCCTTTCTGCTTTATCAACTTGTTATAAACTCATTATAGCTTGTTATAAACTCATTATAAACTCATTATAGTTTGTTATAAACTCTTTATAAACTCATTATAGCGTGTTATAAACACTTTATAGCGTGTTATAAACTCTATAAACTCATTATAGATTGTTATAAACTCATTATAGATTGTTATAACTCTATAAACTCATTATATCTTGTTATAAACTCTATAACCTCAATATAGCTTGTTATAAACTCCTTATAAACTCAATATAGCTTGTTATAAACTCTAAACTCAATATAGCTTGTTATAACTCTATAAACTCATTATAGCTTGTTATAAACTCTATAAACTCAATATAGCTTGTTATAAACTCTTTGTAATCTCATTATACCTTGTTATAAACTCTATAAACTCATTATAGCTTGTTATAAACTCATTATAGCTTGTTATAACTCTATAAACTCATTATAGCTTGTTAAACTCTATACACTCATTATAGCTTGTTATAACTCTATAAACTCATTATAGTATGTTATAAACACTAAACTCAATATAGCTTGTTATAATCTCTATCAACTCAATATAGCGTGTTATAAACTCTATAAACTCAATATAGCTTGTTATACCCTCTTTGGAAACGCTTTATAGCTTGTTATAAACTCATTATAGCTTGTTATAAACTCATTCTAGCTTGTTATAAACTATTTACTAACTCATTATAGCTTGTTATAACTCTATACACTCATTATAGCTTGTTATAACTCTATAAACTCATTATAGTATGTTATAAACACTAAACTCAATATAGCTTGTTATAAACTCTTTATAAACTGTTTATAAACTCAATATAGCTTGTTATAATCTCTATAAACTCAATATAGCGTGTTATAAACTCTATAAACTCAATATAGCTTGTTATACCCTCTTTGTAAACGCTTTATAGCTTGTTATAAACTCATTATAGATTGTTATAAACTAATTCTAGCTTGTTATAAACGCTTACTAACTCATTATAGCTTGTTATAAATTCTTTATAAACTCATTGTAGCTTGTTATAAACTCTTTATAAACTCATTATAGCTTGTTATAAACTCTTTACTGACTCATTATAGCTTGTTGTAAACTCTTTACTAACTCATTATAGCTTGTTATAAACTCTTTATAAACTCATTATAGCTTGTTATAAACTCTTTACTAACTCATTATAGCTTGTTATAAACTCTTTACTAACTCATTATAGCCTGTTATAAACTCTTTAGAAACTCATTATAGCTTGTTATAAACTCTTTAGAAACTCATTATAGCTTGTTATAAACTCATTATAGCTTGTTATAACTCTATAAACTCATTATAGCATGTTATAAACACTAAACACATTATAGCTTGTTATAAAATCTTTATAAACTGTTTATAAACTCAATATAGCTTGTTATAAACTCTTTATAAACTCATTATAGCTTGTTATAAACTCTTTATAAACTCATTATAGCTTGTTATAAACTCTTTATAAACTCATTATAGTTTGTTATAAACTCTTTATAAACTCATTATAGCTTGTTATAAACTCTTTATAAACTCATTATAGCTTGTTATAAACTCTTTATAGCTTGTTATAAACTCTTTTCTAACTCATTATAGCTTGTTATAAACTCTTTATAAACTCATTATAGCTTGTTATAAACTCTTTACTAACTCATTATAGCTTGTTATAAACTCTTTAGAAACTCATTATAGCTTGTTATAAACTCTTTAGAAACTCATTATAGCTTGTTATAAACTCATTATAGCTTGTTATAAACTCTATCAACTCAATATAGCGGGTTATAAACTCTATAAACTCAAAATAGCGTGTTATACCCTCTTTGAGAACTCATTATAGCTTGTTATAAACTCATTATAGCTTGTTATAAACGCATTATAGATTGTTATAAACTCATTCTAGCTTGTTATAAACTCTTTACTAACTCATTATAGCTTGTTATAAACTCTTTATAAACTCATTATAGCTTGTTATAAACTCTTTATAAACTCATTATAGCTTGTTATAAACTCTTTATAAACTCATTCTAGCTTGTTATAAACTCTTTATAAACTCATTCTAGCTTGTTATAAACTCTTTATAGCTTGTTATAAACTCATTCTAGCTTGTTATAAACTCTTTACTAACTCATTATAGCTCGTTATAAAGTCTTTATAAACTCATTCTAGCTTGTTATAAACTCTTTATAAACTCATTATAGCTTGTTGTAAACTCTTTACTAACTCATTATAGCTTGTTATAAACTCTTTACTAACTCATTACAACTTGTTATAAACTCTATAAACTCTTTATAAACTCATTATAGCTTGTTATAAACTCTTTACTAACTCATTATAGCTTATAACTCATTATAGCTTGTTATAAACTCTTTACTAACTCATTATAGCTTATAACTCATTATAGCTTGTTATAAACTCTTTACTAACTCATTACAACTTGTTATAAACTCTATAAACTCTTTATAAACTCATTATAGCTTGTTATAAACTCTTTACTAACTCAATATAGCTTATAACTCATTATAGCTTGTTATAAACTCTTTATAAATTCATTCTAGCTTGTTATAAACTCTTTACTAACTCATTATAGCTTGTTGTAAACTCTTTACTAACTCATTATAGCTTGTTATAAACTATTTTCTAACTCATTATAGCTTGTTATAAACTCTTTATAAACTCATTATAGCTTGTTATAACTCTATAAACTCATTATATCTTGTTATAAACTCTATAACCTCAATATAGCTCGTTATAAACTCTTTATAAACTCAATATAGCTTGTTGTAAACTCTAAACTCAATATAGCTTGTTATAACTCTATAAACTCATTATAGCTTGTTATAAACTCTATAAACTCAATATAGCTTGTTATAAACTCTTTGTAATCTCATTATAGCTTGTTGTAAACTCTATAAACTCATTATAGCTTGTTATAAACTCATTATAGCTTGTTATAAACTCTATAAACTCATTATAGCTTGTTATAACTCTATAAACTCATTATAGTATGTTATAAACACTAAACTCAATATAGCTTGTTATAAACTCTTTATAAACTGTTTATAAACTCAATATAGCTTGTTTTACCCTCTTTGGAAACGCTTTATAGCTTGTTATAAACTCTTTACTAACTCATTATAGCTTGTTAAAACTCTATACACTCATTATAGCTTGTTATAACTCTATAAACTCATTATAGTATGTTATAAACACTAAACTCAATATAGCTTGTTATAAACTCTTTATAAACTGTTTATAAACTCAATATAGCTTGTTATAATCTCTATAAACTCAATATAGCGTGTTATAAACTCTTTAAACTCAATATAGCTTGTTATACCCTCTTTGTAAATGCTTTATAGCTTGTTATAAACTCATTATAGATTGTTATAAACTAATTCTAGCTTGTTATAAACGCTTTACTAACTCATTATAGCTTGTTATAAATTCTTTATAAACTCATTGTAGCTTGTTATAAACTCTTTATAAACTCATTATAGCTTGTTATAAACTCTTTACTAACTCATTATAGCTTGTTGTAAACTCTTTAATAACTCATTATAGCTTGTTATAAACTCTTTTCTAACTCATTATAGCTTGTTATAAACTCTTTATAAACTCATTATAGCTTGTTATAAATTCTTTACTAACTCATTATAGCTTGTTATAAACTCTTTAGAAACTCATTATAGCTTGTTATAAACTCTTTAGAAACTCATTATAGCTTGTTATAAACTCATTATAGCTTGTTATAAAATCTTTATAAACTGTTTATAAACTCAATATAGCTTGTTATAAACTCTATCAACTCAATATAGCGGGTTATAAACTCTATAAACTCAAAATAGCGTGTTATACCCTCTTTGTGAACTCATTATAGCTTGTTATAAACTCATTATAGCTTGTTATAAACGCATTATAGATTGTTATAAACTCATTCTAGCTTGTTATAAACTCTTTACTAACTCATTATAGCTTGTTATAAACTCTTTATAAACTCATTATAGCTTGTTATAAACTCTTTATAAACTCATTATAGCTTGTTATAAACTCTTTATAAACTCATTCTAGCTTGTTATAAACTCTTTATAAACTCATTCTAGCTTGTTATAAACTCTTTATAGCTTGTTATAAACTCATTCTAGCTTGTTATAAACTCTTTACTAACTCATTATAGCTCGTTATAAAGTCTTTATAAACTCATTCTAGCTTGTTATAAACTCTTTATAAACTCATTATAGCTTGTTATAAACTCTTTACTAACTCATTATAGCTTGTTATAAACTCTTTACTAATTCATTACAACTTGTTATAAACTCTATAAACTCTTTATAAACTCATTATAGCTTGTTATAAACTCTTTACTAACTCATTATAGCTTATAACTCATTATAGCTTGTTGTAAACTCTTTACTAACTCTTTACTAACTCATTATAGCTTGTTATAAACTCTATAAACTCTTTATAAACACATTATAGCTTGTTATAAACTCTTTACTAACTCATTATAGCTTGTTATAAACTCATTACTAACTCATTATAGCATGTTATAAAATCTTTACTAACTCATTATAGCTTGTTATAAACTCTTTACTAACCCATTATAGCTTGTTATAAACTCTTTCTCATATTATTTTAGATACCTTATTTACATTATTACTCAAAGATGGAGTTATGCGTCCTCTAAAACATGACCCTTTTGACCACCTACTTCCTGCTTGACCCGGTTGTCAGCAGCACTAATGTGAAAGACATGACCACCTACTTCCTGCTTGACCCGGTTGTCAGCAGCACTAATGTGAAAGACATGACCACCTACTTCCTGCTTGACCCGGTTGTCAGCAGCACTAATGTGAAAGACATGACCACCTACTTCCTGCTTGACCCGGTTGTCAGCAGCACTAATGTGAAAGACATGACCACCTACTTCCTGCTTGACCCGGTTGTCAGCAGCACTAATGTGAAAGACATGACCACCTACTTCCTGCTTGACCCGGTTGTCAGCAGCACTAATGTGAAAGACCCTTCGACTGACACCCCGAGTCAGCTTGCAGGCGCCCGGCCCTGTCACAAAGAGTCGCTAGAGCATGATGAGACAAGGTCCCGGACGGCGCTGCGACAATTGTGTGCCATCCTATGGGGTTCCGGTTGGGGTTCCGGTTGGTTCATGGTTGTGACACAGCCTGGGATTGAACACCAGGCTGTATTGACGTTCTGCAGTGCTATTGACCGCTGCACCACCCAGGACCCATATGTTCTTCATATAGGACTAGAATTAGATGCTGATGGCTTTCACTTCTCTTCACAAAGATTTAATGGTTATGGGTCTCCCTCTCTCTCTCTCTGAATTAATAACTGCTATAGTCAACCAACATCTGAATGATTATGGGTCTGAATGGTTATGGGTCTGAATTAATAACTGCTATAGTCTACCACCATCTGAATGGATATGGGTCTGAATTAATAACTGCTATAGCCTACCACCATCTGAATGGTTCTGGGTCTGAATTAATAACTTCTATAGCCTACCACCATCTGAATGGTTATGTGTCTGAATTAATAACTGCTATAGTCTACCACCATCTGAATGGTTATGGGTCTGAATGGTTATGGGTCTGAATTAATAACTGCTATAGTCAACCACCGTCTGAATGATTATAGGTCTGAATGGTTATGGGTCTGAATTAATAACTGCTATAGTCTACCACCATCTGAATGGTTATGGGTCTGAATTAATAACTGCTATAGTCTACCACCATCTGGATGGTTATGGGTCTGAATAAATAACTGCAATAGCGTTCACTCTTCTTTCAAACTACCCGTGATTTCTACCCGTGATTTCTACCCGTGATTTCTACCCGTGATTTCTACCTGTGATTTCTACCTGTGATTTCTACCTGTGATTTCTATTGACTGCTGTATTTAACATTCATCAAACAAGAGCTTGCATCCCTCTTCGATTAGTCTATTTGTATAGGAAATGCAACAACAACAAAAATGTCTAGCAAGCTATTCTAGTCTATCTTTTCCTGAATGGGAATCCAAGCGCTAAGGAACGTAATTGACTGGTTTCTCTTAGTTATTTGTCCCGGGAAAAGGGAGTGGTTTTGTGCGTTAATCTCGGTAACCGGGCTATGCCATTCAACCCTAATCATGAAGCAGCACTCTCTACCTCTCCCTCTACCTCTCCCTCTACCTCTCTCTCTCTCTCTCTCTCTACCTCTCTCTCTCCCTCTACCTCTCCCTCTACCTCTCTCTCTACCTCTCCCTCTACCTCTCTCTCTCTCTCTCTCTCTCTCTCTACCTCTCTCTCTCTCCCTCTACCTCTCTCTCTCTACCTATCTCTCTCTCTCTCTCTCTACCTCTCTCTCTCTACCTCTCCCTCTCTCTCTCTCTACCTCTCTCTCTCTCTCTACCTCTCTCTCTCTCTCCCTCTACCTCTCCCTCTCTCTCTCTCTACCTCTCTCTCTCTCTACCTCTCTCTCTCTCTCTCCCTCTACCTCTCCCTCTCTCTCTCTACCTATCTTTCTCTCTCTCTCTCTCTCTCTACCTCTCTCTCTCTACCTCTCTCTCTCTACCTCTCTCTCTCTCCCTCTACCTCTCTCTCTCTACCTCTCTCTCTCTACCTCTCCCTCTCTCTCTCTCTACCTCTCTCTCTCTCTCTACCTCTCTCTCTCTCTCCCTCTACCTCTCCCTCTCTCTCTCTCTACCTCTCTCTCTCTCTACCTCTCTCTCTCTCTCCCTCTACCTCTCCCTCTCTCTCTCTACCTCTCTCCCTCTACCTCTCCCTCTCTCTCTCTCTCTCTCTACCTCTCAATTCAATTCAATTCAAGGGCTTTATTGGCATGGGAAACATGTGTTAACATTGCCAAAGCAAGTGAGGTAGATAATATATAAGGTGAATATATAAAGTGAAATAAACAATAAAAATTAACAGTAAACATAACACATACAGAAGTTTCAAAACAATAAAGACATTACAAATGTCATATTATATATATACAATGTTTTAACAATGTACAAATGGTAAAGGACACAAGATAAAATAAACAAGCATAAATATGGGTCTCTCTCTCTATCCCTCTACCTCTCTCTCTCTCTACCTCTCTCTGTCTCTCTCTCCTCTAGATGTTTGGTATCATGAAGCAGCACTCTTCTAACCTGCTGAGCGGAATGAAGAAGCAGGCAGATAAAGACCAGCCCATTGAACTGAAGGAGTGAGTCCTGACCTCGAACCTCTTACCTCTGACATTTCAACTTACACCTCTGAGTCTTAATTGTAATACACATACAGTGGCAAGAAAAAGTATGTGAACCGTTTGGAATGACCTGTATTTCTGCATAAATGGTCATCGAATTTGATCTGATCTTCATCTAAGTTACGACCATTCTGTTGTTGATTTACTTCTGTGTTTTGGGTCGTTGTCCTGTTGTATCACCCAACTTCTGTTGACATTCAATTGGCGGACAGATAGCCTTCCATTCTCCTTCAAAATGTATTGATAAACTTGGGAATACATTTTTCCGTTCATGATAGCAAGCTGTCCAGGCCCTGACGCATCAAAGCAGCCCCAAACCATGATGCTCCCTCCACCAGACTTTACAGTTGGGGAAGAGGTTTTGATGTTGGTGTGCTGTGCCTTTTTTTTCTCCAGACATAGTGTTGTGTGTTCCTTTCAACCAACTAAACTTTAGTTTAATCTGTACACAAAATATTTTGCTTGTGGCGCTGTGGAACATCCAGGTGCTGCGAACATCAGACGTTCTGAAATGTTATTTTTTTTGGACAGCTTCTTCTTCTGTGGTGTCCTCCCATGAACACCATTCTTGTTTATTGTTTTACGTATCGTAGACTCGTCAACAGAGATGTTAGCATGTTCCAGAGATTTCTGTAAGTCTTTAGCTGACAATCTAGGATTCTTCTTAACCTCATAGAGCATTCTGCGCTGTGCTCTTGCAGTCATCTTTGCAGGACAGCCACTCCTAAGGAGAGTAGCAACAGTGCTGAACTTTCTCCATGTATAGACAATTTGTCTTACCGTGGACTGATGAACATCAAGGTTTTTAGAGATACTTCTGTAACCCTTTCCAGTTTTATGCAAGTCAGCAATTCTTAATCTTAGGTCTTCTGAGATCTCGTTTGTTCGAGGCATGGTTCACATAAGGCAATGCTTCTTGTGAATAGCAAACTCACATTTTTATAGGGCAGGGCAGCTCAAAACAACTTCTCCAATCTCGTCTCATTGATTGGACTCCAGGTTAGCTGACTCCTGACTCCAATTAGTTTTTGTCATTAGCCTAGGGGGGTTCACATACTTTTTCCAACCTACACTGTGAATGTTTAAATTATGTATTCAAAATAGACAATAAAAATACTGTAACGGCGTTCTTCTTTAGTAGAATGAGAGTCGGACCGAAATGCAGCGTGTAGGTTACTCATGTTTATTTAGTGAAGACAAACGAACGAACTATACATGAACAACTAAATAATACAAAACAACAAACGGAACGTGAAACCTATTACAGCCTGACTGGTGCACACTACACAGAGACAGGAACAATCACCCACGAAATACAAAGCGAAAACCAGGCTACCTAAATACGGTTCCCAATCAGCGACAACGAGAATCACCTGACTCTGATTGAGAACCGCCTCAGGCAGCCAACCTATTTAACACACACACACCCCTAATCAGCTACAATCCCAGACACTACAAACCCCAATACGAAAACACAATACATAATAACCCCATGTCACACCCTGGTCTGACTAACTAATAAACTAAAACACAAAATACTAAGACCAAGGCGTGACAAATACAATAATTTGTGTTATTAGTTTAAGAAGACTGTGTTTGTCTATTGTTGTGACTTAGATGAAGATGAGATCAAATTTTATAACTAATTTATTTAGAAATCCAGGTAATTCCAAAGGGTTCACATACTTTGTCTTGCCAATGTAGTTGTGTGGTCAGTAGATGTGTGGTCAGTAGACGTGTGGTCAGTAGATTTGTGGTCAGTAGTTGTGGTCAATAGTTGTGTGGTTGTGGTCAGTAGTTGTGTGGTCAGTAGATTTGTGGTCAGTAGATTTGTGGTCAGTAGTGGTGATGAATAGTTGTGTGGTTGTAGTCAGTAGTTTTGTGGTTGGTAGTTGTGGTTGGTAGTTGTGGTCAGTAACTGTGTGGTTGTGGTCAATAGTTGTGTGGTCAGTAGTTGTGGTCAGTAGTTGTGTTCAGTAGTTATGTTTGGTAATTGTGGTCAATAGTTGTGTGGTGGTGGTCAGTAGTTGTGTGGTCAGTAGTTATGGTCAGTAGTTGTGTTCAGTAGTTGTGTGGTCAGTAGATGTGTGGTTGTGGTTAGTAACTGTGTGATTGTGGTCAGTAGTTGTGTGATTGTGGTCAGTAGTTGTGTGGTTGTGGTCAGTAGTTGTGGTCAATAGTTGAGTGGTCAGTAGTTGTGTGGTCAGTAGTTGTGTGGTCAGTAGATTTGTGGTCAGTAGTGGTGATGAATAGTTGTGTGGTTGTAGTCAGTAGTTTTGTGGTTGGTAGTTGTGGTTGGTAGTTGTGGTCAGTAACTGTGTGGTTGTGGTCAATAGTTGTGTGGTTGTGGTCAGTAGTTGTGTGGTCAGTAGTTGTGGTCAGTAGTTGTGTTCAGTAGTTATGTTTGGTAATTGTGTTCAATAGTTGTGTGGTTGTGGTCAGTAGTTGTGTGGTCAGTAGTTGTGTGGTCAGTAGTTGTGTGGTTGTGGTCAGTAACTGTGTGGTTGTGGTCAGTAGTTGTGTGGTTGTGGTCAATAGTTGTGTGGTTGTGGTTAGTAGTTGTGGTCAATAGTTGAGTGGTCAGGTGTTGTGGTCAGTAACTGTGTGGTTGGGGTCAATAGTTGTGTTGCTGTGGTCAGTCATTGTGTGGTCAGTAACGGTTTGGTTGTGGTTAGTAGTTGTGGTTAGTAACTGTGGTTGTGGTCAATGGTTGTGCGGTTGTGGTCAGTCGTTGTGTGATTGTGGTCAATAGTTGTGTGGTCTGTAGTTGTGTGGTTGTGGTCAGTAGTTGTGTGGTCAGTAGTTGTGTGGTTGTGGTCAGTAGTTGTGTTGCTGTGGTCAGTAGTTGGGTGGTCAGTAGTTGTGGTCAGTAATTGTGGTCAGTAGTTGTGGTCAGTAGGTGTGATCAGTAGTTGTGTGGTCAGTAGTTGTGGTCAGTAGTTGGGTGGTCAGTAGTTGTGGAATTGTGGTCAGTAGTTGTGTTGCTGTGGTCAGTAGTTGTGGTCAGTAGTTGTGGTCAGTAATTGTGGTCAGTAGTTGTGGTCAGTAGGTGTGATCAGTAGTTGTGTGGTCAGTAGTTGTGGTCAGTAGTTGGGTGGTCAGTAGTTGTGTAGTTGTGGTCAGTAGTTGTGTTGCTGTGGTCAGTAGTTGTGGTCAGTAGTTGTGGTCAGTAATTGTGGTCAGTAGTTGTGGTCAGTAGGTGTGATCAGTAGTTGTGTGGTCAGTAGTTGTGTGGTTGTGGTCGGTAGCTGTGGTCAGTTGTTGTGTTGTTGTGGTAGGTAGTTGCGTTGTTGTGTGGTCAGTAGTTGTGTGGTTGTGGTTGTGTTGTAGGTTCTTTGGGCCCTACAGTATGGACGTAGTTGTGATCAGTAGTTGTGTAGTTGTGTGGTCAGTAGTTGTGTAGTCAGTAGCTGTGTGGTGTGTAATTGTGGTTGTGTTGCAGGTTCTTTGGGCCCTACAGTATGGACGTGGTTGTGATCAGTAGTTGTGTAGTTGTGTGGTCAGTAGTTGTGTGGTCGGTAGCTGTGTGGTGTGTAATTGTGGTTGTGTTGCAGGTTCTTTGGGCCCTACAGTATGGACGTGGTCACCAGCACAGCCTTCAGTGTGGACATTGACTCTCTGAACAACCCTTCAGACCCCTTTGTCTCCAACGTCAAGAAGATGCTCAAGTTCGACCTGTTCAACCCACTGTTCCTCCTAGTCGGTGAGACCACACACACACGCATGCGCAGACACACAAGGACGCAAAGTTTTTTTTTTTATCCTATGAAGTTGTATGCCTCTGTATAAGAAGGGTATAAAGTCTGACCCTGGGATTTATAGGCCTGTATGTATGCTCTATGCTAGGCTAGAAAGTCCAAGCTGCTTGATAAGGACTCCATGAAAGTGCTAGCTTCTGGCGTTCCGCAGGGGAGCGTGCTTGGGCCTCTGCTGTATATATTGTATATTAACGATATGATGAAAGATGCTTGTTCTTGCTGTCTTTTTCTTTATGTGGATGAC
This sequence comes from Oncorhynchus masou masou, assembly GCF_036934945.1. NCBI lineage: Eukaryota > Metazoa > Chordata > Actinopteri > Salmoniformes > Salmonidae > Oncorhynchus > Oncorhynchus masou. The sequence continues at coordinate 27,419 of NW_027008443.1, read as the reverse complement.
TACACTTCTGGTGTCTCACAAAAGTAATACTGTGTTGGAGAGCATACTTAGCACAGAGCTTACTAACATTAGCAAATAGCTTGGAGATATTAAGTTATATCTGTACTTAGGGAAAACCTGAAGCAATTATTTTTTGTTCCAGACCTAAATTGAGTAGGTCCTCTAAAATCAGAGTGGAGATAGGGGGTGAGGTGCTGACTACTCAAACCTCTGTTAGCTACTTGGGATGTATCCTTGATGGAAGCTTGGGAGGTGTGAGCATGGCCAATAAGGTGCTAGGGAAGGTTAATGCCAGGATTAAGTTTTTGGCTAGAAAGTCCAAGCTGCTGGATAAGGCCTCCATGAAAGTGCTAGCTACTGCCCTCATTCAATGCCATTTTGACTATGCTAGTACTTCCTGGTTTGGGGGCTTATCTAATCTTATGAAGGGGAAGCTCCAGATAGCCCAGAATAAGCTGATCAGGGAAGTATTGAAGGTGAGTCCACGTACTCCCATAGGCAGGAGCTGCTTTCAGGAACTAAACTGGCTGCCTGTTGAGGCTAGGTCTGGTTAACAGAAGTATTTATGGTCCTGGTTCAAGAGTAATGCTGGGAAAGGTACTGTCTTGTATACTGGAGCCTCAGAATGGAACGAGTTGCCTCTGCCCATAACAACAACATCCTCTCTGGGCAACTTTAAAAATAAAGTAAAACTGTGTTTGATGTCTTCTGTGCCCATATGAATAACCCCTATGATGTAACTGGATTGATGAGATAGATGTTATTCTTCTCTGTTGTTGTTTGATTATTTCACAGCCATACTGTGTTTGATCTTGTCCAGCCATCTTGTCTCAAAGAGGAACACAATGGAAACAAGTCCCAGACTGTATTGTCTGTTATCCTCCATGATTTAACAATGTAAATAAGTCCCAGAATGTATTGTCGGTTATCCTCCATGATTTTATTCATGTGCTGTATGGCTTTTTCAAGTTTTATGTGTGCTTTTCTTTTTAAATGGTCGAATTAATAAACTAAACTAAAACTTTCTGTAAAACGTTCCTCTCCTCCTCTCCCGTCCTCCCCTCCATTCCTCTCCTCCTCTCCTCTCCTTCTCCAGCTTTCTTTCCCTTCACAGGTCCTATCTTGGAGAAGATGAAGTTTTCTTTCTTCCCGGCTGCGGTGACAGACTTCTTTTATGCCTCGCTGGCTAAGATCAAATCTGGACGTGACTCTGGGATCTCAACCGTAAACATGTTTTATATTTTTATTTAATTATTTTGATATTTTCATCTATTCATCTATTCATCTATACTATTCATCTATGTATTACATTTACATTTGTAATGTAATATTCTGTATTTACTTATTAAGTTTAGGAAAACCTATGTAACTAGTAATGGACACCAATATGAAACGTCCATATCGATATCATGTTGGAATTTAAAAATACTATTATTGGGACCCATATATTCTACTGGACCCGAGATCCAGTAGAATCTGTTTGTGTTGGTTGTGATTGGTCCAGATACAGTGGAATCTGTTTGTGTTGGATGTGATTGGACGGATTTGACCTCATGTCTTTCTGCTTCCAGAATCGGGTGGATTTCTTACAGCTGATGATCGACTCTCAGAAAGGCAACGACACAAAGACAGGAGAGGAACAGACTAAAGGTACCTGCCGAACAAACAACTGTAATCTACTGTTACAAACACACACCTGTTACAAACACACACCTGTAAGCTACTGTTACCAACACACACCTGTAAACTACTGTTACAAACACACACCTGTAAACTACTGTTACAAACACACACCTGTTACAAACACACAACTGTAAACTACTGTTACAAACACACACCTGTAAACTACTGTTACATACACACACCTGTTACAAACACACACCTGTTACAAACACACACCTGTAAACTACTGCTACACACACCTGGACTCTCTCTCTCTCCCTCCTCTCCTCTCTCTCTCCCTCCACAGGACTGACTGATCATGAGATCTTGTCTCAGGCCATGATCTTCATCTTCGCTGGCTACGAGACCAGCAGCAGTACAATGAGTTTCCTGGCCTATAACCTGGCAACCAACCCCCATGTCATGACCAAACTGCAAGAGGAGATAGATACTGTGTTCCCCAACAAGGTAACCCCCACACCATGACCAAACTGCAGGAGGAGATAGATACTGTGTTCCCCAACAAGGTAACCCCCACACCATGACGAAACTGCATGAGGAGATAGATACTGTGTTCCACAACAAGGTAACCCCCACACCATGACGAAACTGCATGAGGAGATAGATACTGTGTGGGTGCCAGATGTGGTGAGGTACTGATTTGTATGTAACCTCGGTGCAGGCTCCAATCCAGTACGAAGCTCTGATGCAGATGGACTATTTGGACTGTGTTTTGAACGAGTCTCTGAGACTGTACCCCATCGCCCCGCGACTAGAGAGGGTCGCCAAGAAGACGGTGGAGATCAATGGCATCATCATCCCCAAAGACTGCGTTGTCCTGGTTCCCACATGGACCCTCCACCGTGACCCAGAGATCTGGTCCGACCCTGAGGAGTTCAAACCAGAGAGGTACTGGGCCGCATTGTAACCACAGCACAACCATAACACAACCTTAATAGAACCACAGTACAACAATAACACAACCACAAATCAACTACAATACAATGTGTAATGTGTCTGAACCACAACCACAAATCAACAACAACACAATGTTTAATGTTTCTGAACCACAACCACAAATCAACTACAATACAATGTGTAATATGTCTGGACCACAACCACAAATCAACTACAATACAATGTGTAATGTGTCTGCCCTCCCCCTGTCCAGGTTCAGTAAGGAGAACAAGGAGCCTATTGATCCATACACGTACATGCCGTTTGGGGCGGGGCCCAGGAACTGTATCGGGATGCGCTTCGCCCTGATCATGATCAAACTGGCCATGGTCGAGCTCCTCCAGAGTTTCACTTTCTCCGTCTGCGACGAGACCGAGGTGAGACGCTCACCTGAGCAGACAGAATATGACATCATCAAACATCAGTATTTGTTTCAGCATGGTCAGCACCTGTTTTAACATGGACCTGTTTTAACATGGTCACCACCTGTTATAACATGGTCACCACCTGTTTTAACATGGTCACCACCTGTTTTAACATGGTCACCAATTGTTTTAACATGGTCACCACCTGTTTTAACATGGTCACCACCTCGTTTAACATGGTCACCACCTCGTTTCAGCATGGTCAGCACCTGTTTTAACATGGACCTGTTTTAACATGGTCACCACCTGTTATAACATGGACCTGTTTTAACATGGTCACCACCTGTTTTAACATGGTCACCACCTGTTTTAACATGGTCACCAATTGTTTTAACATGGTCACCACCTGTTTTAACATGGTCACCACCTCGTTTAACATGGTCACCACCTGTTTTAACATGGACCTGTTTTAACATGGACCTGTTTTAACATGGTCACCACCTGTTTTAACATGGACCTGTTTTAACATGGCCACCACCTGTTTTAACATGGACCTGTTTTAACATGGACCTGTTTTACATGGTCACCACCTGTTTTAACGTGGTCAGCGCCTGTTTTAACATGGTCACCGCCTGTTTTAACATGGTCACCGCCTGTTTTAACATGGTCACCACCTGTTTTAACATGGTCACCACCGGTTTTAACATGGACACCACCGGTTTTAACATGGACCTATTTTAACATGGTCACCACCTGTTTTAACATGGTCAGCACCTGTTTTAACATGGTCAGCACCTGTTTTAACATGGTCAACACCTGTTTTAACATGGTCAGCACCTGATTTAACATGGTCAGCACCTGGTTTATCATGGTCTGTTATTCTCTATAGATCCTGTTGGAGATGGACAACCAGGGTTATGTTCTGATATTTTATTCTCTATAGATCCCTCTGGAGATGGACAACCAGGGTCTGCTGATGCCAAAACGACCAATCAAACTGAGGCTGGAGGCCCGTAGAAACACCCTGAGCAACACCACAGCTACCACTCTGAAGAGTCCAACAACGTGACCAAATGCAGTAGCACCCTACCCTGGAGTGCCTCTCTCTCTCTTCCCCCTCTCCCCCCCACACAAAAGGGCAGACAGAAATACTCCTCTGCACGCACCCTCACCCCGCTAATTCTGGGATCTTTTATTTCAGCTCATGAAACATTTTTGTTCAACAGCCTCTCTATCTATCTATCTGTCTGTCTATCTGTCTGTCTATCTGTCTATCTATCTGTCTATCTGTCTGTCTGTCGATCGGCTACTGAATATTCAGGCCTTATCCTATAAGATACTGAATATTCAGGCTGGGATTCAATAGGCTACTTAATTAATATAATATGATATTAAGACTGCATTCACAATGAATGAACTGACTGAACTGAACAATCAGAAATGACCTTTAAAATGGCACATAGCTGACAAAGCGCTGGGATTGAATTCTGGTCTCAGTCTCATGCTTGGTTTGAGTAGGACTCAGAAACCCATTTCCACCAGATAACAGAGAGATAGAAATACTATGGATGCATTAGAGGTACATGTCTTGTTAAAGTTAAACACCAGGGGTATTAAATCCATGGCATGATGTCATGTCTGGATCCTGCACACTGGTGGCTGGTGGCTGGAATTCTCCTAGAATGTAGAACCTTAGCTGGTGTTCTATAGAAATGTACTCTCATTCTGTTCCTCTGGGTGTTCTGCTGTCCAGTCATTCCAAAATAGAATCTTTGCTGTCTAATCTAGAGGTACATGTCTTGTTAAAGTTCAACACCAGGGGTATTAAATCCATGGCATGATGTCATGTCTGGATCCTGCACACTGGTGGCTGGTGGCTGGAATTCTCCTAGAATGTAGAACCTTAGCTGGTGTTCTCTAGAACTGTACTCTCATTCTGTTCCTCTGGGTGTTCTGCTGTCCAGTCATTCCAAAATAGAATCTTTACTGTCTAATCATCACAAACCAATAAAATCATCACACTAATGAACAAGGTCGTCTGTGTATTTATTAACATTCATAAGACAAAACGTAAGACACAAACACACACAAATATACATGAGAACAATCAATATAGATTGATTTGTGTTATTTATCAAGACATACTGTATTTCTAATTTCATTCAGCTCGCCTAATTGTAGTGTGACGACTTGGTCGTCCACACGTTTCTTTTCAGATCCCAATACCGCCCCTGTGTGGCCGTTGGATGTAAATACACAGCCCAGGTCCCATTACAAACTATTAATCCACTGTCCACATTTTCCAGCTCTTGTAAATAAGAAAAGCATTTTGAATCAGAGATAATCTTGCAGCTCATTGGAACACTAGGATCGCATCTTACATCATACTCATAGTGCCATCTAGTTTAATACATTAAAAGAATTTAAAGAAATCTATGGCCTTATTTAGGATCATGAAGACCAACTTCTACTCTACTAAATAAATAAAAATATTAGAATAACAGTGCGGTTTCACATGAAACTATTTTGGAAATAGTTTGCCTTTAAACAGAAGCAAACGTGACGAAACACGGAGAAACAAAAACATCCTATGGCGTTCTGCATTAGCATCGAACAGCCCCCGTGATATGCAGCTGCTCAGGGAAGCTAGAAACCATTATACACGTGCAGTTAGAAAAGCTAAGGCTAGCTTTTTCAAGCAGAAATTTGCTTCCTGCCACACTAACTCAAAAAAGTTCTGGGACACTGTAAAGTCCATGGAAAATAAGAACACCTCCTCCCAGCTGCCCACTGCACTGAAGATAGGAAACACTGATAAATCCACCATCATTGAGAATTTCAATAAGCATTTTTCTACGGCTGGCCATCCTTTCCACCTGGCTACTCCTACCCCGGTCAACAGCACTGCACCCCCCGCAGCAACTCGCCCAAGCCTTCCCCATTTCTCCTTCTCCAAAATCCGTTCAGCTGATGTTCTGAAAGAGCTGCAAAATCTGGACCCCTACAAATCAGCCGGGCTAGACAATCTGGACCCTTTCTTTCTAAAATGATCTGCAGAAATTGTTGCCACCCCTATTACTAGCCTGTTCAACCTCTCTTTCGTGTCGTCTGAGATTCCCAAAGATTGGAAAGCAGCTGTGGTCATCCCCCTCTTCAAAGGGGGGGTCACACTTCACCCAAACTGCGACAGACCTATATCTATCCTACCATGCCTTTCTAAGGTCTTCGAAAGCCAAGTCAACAAACAGATTACCGACCATTTCGAATCTCACCATTACTTCTCTGCTATGCAATCTGGTTTCAGAGCTGGTCATGGGTGCACCTCAGCCACACTCAAGGTCCTAAACGATATCTTAACCGCCATCGATAAGAAACATTACTGTGCAGCCGTATTCATTGATCTGGCCAAGGCTTTCGACTCTGTCAATCACCACATCCTCATCGGCAGCCTTGGTTTCTCAAATGATTGCCTCGCCTGGTTTACCAACTACTTCTCTGATAGAGTTCAGTGTGTCAAATCGGAGGGTCTGCTGTCCGGACCTCTGGCAGTCTCTATGGGGGTGCCACAGGGTTCAATTCTTGGACCGACTCTCTTCTCTGTATACATCAATGAGGTCGCTCTTGCTGCTGGTGAGTCTCTGATCCACCTCTACGCAGACAACACCATTCTGTATACTTCTGGCCCTTCTTTGGACACTGTGTTAACAACACTCCAGGCAAGCTTCAATGCCATACAACTCTCCTTCTGTGGCCTCCAATTTCTCTTAAATACAAGTAAAACTAAATGCATGCTCTTCAACCGATCGCTACCTGCACCTGCCCGCCTGTCCAACATCACTACTCTGGACGGCTCTGACTTAGAATACGTGGACAACTACAAATACTTAGGTGTCTGGTTAGACTGTAAACTCTCTTTCCAGACCCATATCAAACATCTCCAATCCAAAGTTAAATCTAGAATTGGCTTCCTATTTCGCAACAAAGCATCCTTCACTCATGCTGCCAAACATACCCTTGTAAAACTGACCATCCTACCAATCCTCGACTTTGGCGATGTCATTTACAAAATAGCCTCCAATACCCTACTCAACAAATTGGATGCAGTCTATCACAGTGCAATCCGTTTTGTCACCAAAGCTCCATATACTACCCACCATTGCGACCTGTACGCTCTCGTTGGCTGGCCCTCGCTTCATACTCGTCGCCAAACCCATTGGCTCCATGTCATCTACAAGACCCTGCTAGGTAAAGTCCCCCCTTATCTCAGCTTGCTGGTCACCATAGCATCTCCCACCTGTAGCACACGCTCCAGCAGGTATATCTCTCGTCACCCCCAAAACCAATTCTTTCTTTGGCCGCCTCTCCTTCCAGTTCTCTGCTGCCAATTACTGGAATGAACTACAAAAATCTCCCTCACTAGCTTTAAGCACCAACTGTCAGAACAGCTCACAGATTTCTGCACCTGTACATAGCCCACCTATAATTTAGCCCAAACAACTACCTCTTTCCCTACTGTATCTAATTAATTAATTTATTTGGCTCCTTTGCACCCCATTATTTTTATTTCTACTTTGCACATTTTCCATTGCAAATCTACCATTCCAGTGTTTTACTTGCTATATTGTATTTACTTTTGCCACCTTGGCCTTTTTTTTGCCTTTACCTCCCTTATCTCACCTCATTTGCTCACATCGTATATAGACTTGTTTATACTGTATTATTGATTGTATGTTTGTTTTACTCCATGTGTAACTCTGTGTCGTTGTATGTGTCGAACTGCTTTGCTTTATCTTGGCCAGGTCGCAATTGTAAATGAGAACTTGTTCTCAACTTGCCTACCTGGTTAATTAAATAAAGGTGAAATAAAAAATAAAGAAAAAATAAAGAAAATAAAGACAAACCTTAATTTATCCCAGTAGAAACTCTCATTTTGCTCTGTTGTTTCCTTTTAGTTCTTAAATGTTAAACTGTTTCCGTAATGAATCTGCCCCTGCTCTCTCTGTGAATCTTTCACCATCCCTCCCTGCTTCACTTTCACCTCTCACACAGTCTCCCTCTAATCTCCTTATTGTGTTTGTGTGGTGAACATTTGCCCGAGCAACAATAGTAGAATCGGTGGTTCGGTTTTCAAAATAAAAGTTACCCATTGAATCGGATGCAAACGAAAATAAATTGTGGAATCATGCAACAATCCTGGAGGGCCTTTAGGTTGCTAAACATGTATAATACATTCAACAAAGGACAATAATTAGTTCATTTGACACCAAATAAAATCTGTAAAATTGCTCTGTGGATGTTCAGTATTCAGGACTGCAACACACCTTCAACGTGCAGCCTTATGGATCCTGGGTTCATGACAGGGGGTACCAGCCTTATGGGTCTTGGGTTCATGACATATCGTACCAGCCTTATGGATCCTGGGTTCATGACATATCGTACCAGCCTTATGGATCCTGGGTTCATGACATATCGTACCAGCCTTATGGATCCTGGGTTCATGACATATCGTACCAGCCTTATGGATCTTGGGTTCATGACATATCGTACCAGCCTTATGGATCCTGGGTTCATGACAGGGGGTACCAGCCTTATGGATCCTGGGTTCATGACATATTGTACCAGCCTTATGGATCCTGGGTTCATGACAGGGGGTACCAGCCTTATGGATCCTGGGTTCATGACAGGGGGTACCAGCCTTATGGATCCTGGGTTCATGACAGGGGGTACCAGCCTTATGGATCCTGGGTTCATGACATATCGTACCAGCCTTATGGATCCTGGGTTCATGACATATCGTACCAGCCTTATGTATCCTGGGTTCATGACACATCGTACCAGCCTTATGGATCCTGGGTTCATGACATATCGTACCAGCGTAATGGATCCTGGGTTCATGACAGGGGGTACCAGCCTTATGGATCTTGGGTTCATGACATATCGTACCAGCCTTATGGATCCTGGGTTCATGACAGGGGGTACCAGCCTTATGGATCCTGGGTTCATGACATATCGTACCAGCCTTATGGATCCTGGGTTCATGACATATCATACCAGCCTTATGGATCCTGGGTTCATGACACATCGTACCAGCCTTATGGATCCTGGGTTCATGACATATCGTACCAGCCTTATGGATCCTGGGTTCATGACACATCGTACCAGCCTTATGGATCCTGGGTTCATGACATATCGTACCAGCCTTATGGATCCTGGGTTCATGACACATCGTACCAGCCTTATGGATCCTGGGTTCATGACACATCGTACCAGCCTTATGGATCCTGGGTTCATGACATATCGTACCAGCCTTATGGATCCTGGGTTCATGACATATCGTACCAGCCTTATGGATCCTGGGTTCATGACACATCGTACCAGCCTTATGGATCCTGGGTTCATGACAGGGGGTACCAGTATTATGGATCCTGGGTTCATGACATATCGTACCAGCCTTATGGATCCTGGGTTCATGACATGTCGTACCAGCCTTATGGATCCTGGGTTCATGACATATCGTACCAGCCTTATGGATCCTGGGTTCATGACATATCGTACCAGCCTTATGGATCCTGGGTTCATGACAGGGGGTACCAGCCTTATGGATCCTGGGTTCATGACATATCGTACCAGCCTTATGGATCCTGGGTTCATGACGTATCGTACCAGCCTTATGGATCCTGGGTTCATGACAGGGGGTACCAGTCTTATGGATCCTGGGTTCATGACAGGGGGTACCAGCCTTATGGATCCTGGGTTCATGACACATCGTACCAGCCTTATGGATCCTGGGTTCATGACACATCGTACCAGCCTTATGGATCCTGGGTTCATGACACATCGTACCAGCCTTATGGATCCTGGGTTCATGACATATCGTACCAGCCTTATGGGTCCTGGGTTCATGACAGGGGGTACCAGTCTTATGGATCCTGGGTTCATGACATATCGTACCAGCCTTATGGATCCTGGGTTCATGACATATCGTACCAGCCTTATGGATCCTGGGTTCATGACGCATCGTACCAGCCTTATGGATCCTGGGTTCATGACATATCGTACCAGCCTTATGGATCCTGGGTTCATGACATATCGTACCAGCCTTATGGATCTTGGGTTCATGACAGGGTATACCAGCCTTATGGATCCTGGGTTCATGACATATCGTACCAGCCTTATGGATCCTGGGTTCATGACAGGGTATACCAGCCTTATGGATCCTGGGTTCATGACATATCATACCAGCCTTATCGATCCTGGGTTCATGACATATCGTACCAGCCTTATGGATCCTGGGTTCATGACATATCGTACCAGCCTTATGGATCCTGGGTTCATGACAGGGGGTACCAGCCTTATGGATCCTGGGTTCATGACAGGGGGTACCAGCCTTATGGATCCGGGGTTCATGACATATCGTACCAGCCTTATGGATCCTGGGTTCATGACATGGGGTACCAGCCTTATGGATCCTGGGTTCATGACATGGGGTACCAGCCTACTCATTGACACCCACAGATTACAATTATAAAGTTCTAAAGAGTTTACACAAATATTGGCATCACAATTCTGCCAATTGAACATTCATATTTTAATTTACAGCCTTACCTATATACTTGTGAGGTGATTTCCCACAGTTAAAGTCCTGCAATAAGAGCTATGACACAATTATTTGCGTAATCTCTTCACATTTCATTGCCCCAAGATACAGAGGTAAGGCTGAAGTCTGCCCCAATGCAATTCTAATACAGCCACAGTGGGACTTCAACTATGTAACGGTTCTCGTCTGGTGTAGGAGAAGCGGACCAAAATGCAGCGTGGTATTTTTGAGACATGTTTAATGACGATGAAAAAACACGAACAATCCAAAAACAACAAACGGACCGTGAAAACCTATACAGCCTACCTGGTGACAACAAACACAGAGACAGGAACAATCACCCACAACATAATCAAAGAATATGGCTGCCTAAATATGGTTCCCAATCAGAGACAATGATACACACCTGCCTCTGATTGAGAACCACTCCAGACAGCCATAGACTTTGCTAGATAACCCCACTAAGCCACACACCCAACACCCCACAAAACGCTAAGACAAAACACACCACAATTTACCCATGTCACACCCTGGCCTGACCAAATAAATGAAGACAAACACAAATTATTACGACCAGGGCGTGACAAACAATTTTTTGTGTGTCAATTGAACTACTTTAGTTGAATTCATATAACAACATTCAAACCTTGTTTAGCATTATCTAATCCAAATATGTGTCACCTTAGGGGGGGGTTCTGTCACGCCCTGGTCGTATTATATTGTGTTTGTCTTCATTTATTTGGTCAGGCCAGGGTGTGACATGGGTTTATTGTGGTGTGTTTTGTCTTGGGGGTGTCTAGCATAGTCTATGGCTGCCTGAGGCGGTTCTCAATCAGAGTCAGGTGATTATCGTTGTCTCGGATTGGGAACCATATTTAGGCAGCCATATTCTTTGAGTATTTCGTGGGTGATTGTTCCTGTCTCTGTGTTTGTTGCACCAGTATAGGCTCAGTCACTTTGGTTTTTCTTTTTTCCTTGTTTTGGAGGAGAAGAGAACGAGCGCCATTCTCCTTGCGGAGATGGTGCTAAATACATCAACACGGTCGGTCCCTGGGATTGGGCTGGCCAACACGATTCGGTTTGCTTGGAAGGAAAAGGAGTTGGAGCCTTTAGGACGGGAAACTTTTGGAAGGATAATATTGATGGGGATTCTAAAGCTGACGGTGAAGGACGTGTTTTGTTTCCAAGGCAACTCGTTGGAGGGAGTATACAACGTATATACAGAGGAGAAACACGATGATATCCTGAGAAGGGCAAGAGCAGTGGGAGGTGAGAGGCCGATGAGCCATTATGAAATAAGAAGCCTGGCGAAGAACAACTTTAGGGTTGTAACTGTCAACATTTACAACCCATACGTTAAAGACGAAGAGGTGAGGGCCTTTCTGGGGAGATACATGGATAACGTCTCCTCAGCTAGGCACCTCAAAGACTCCCTTGGGTTTTGGAATGGGAGGAGAGGCTTCCAGGCCCTCCTCAGGGAGGACCCAAAGGGACATGGTGGCTACCTCAATCCTCCTGCTATGTTCTCCCTAGGGGCTGACAGGGGGACGTTGTTTTATGCACGTCAGCCCCCATTTTGCAGGTGCTGTATGGCCTACGGACACATTTTCGCCTCGTGCAGCATGGGAAAATGCAGATTTTGTGGATCTGAGGATCACGAGGCGAGGGATTGTGACAAGCCTAAGGCGTGCCACGTGTGTGGCTCGTCAGCACACCTGTGGTGAGGGTGCCCGGCTCGTCAGAGGTCATATGCGTCTGCGGCTGGGGGGGAGCAGGAGCGGGGGATGGGGGAAGAAGAAGAGGGGAAGGAAGCACGCCTCATGACCAGAGTACAGGTCCAGAGGGGAAGGCTGCAAGGAAGGAGGAGGAGCAAGAAGCGGCGGATGGAAGAGAGAAGGAAACGGAAGGCACGGGAGTAGTAGAAACAGCAAAAGTGGCAGAAGAAGGCAACCGAGTGGAGGAGCATGAGAGAGAAGAAAGCGAGGGAGGAGTGTTGGAGAAGGAGATGGTGGAAGAGCAAGTGGACTGGGGGGAAAGTGCCCTGGTGGAAGAGATGAGGGGTATGGTGGAGGAGCTGGCGAGGGGGAGGGTGGTTTCTCTCCACTACCGCCATCACCAAAGAAGAGAATGAAGAGGAGGGTGCGATTGGCCGACAGTGAGAGGGAGGGGATGGCCAAGAGAGTGATGGGGGTGGGAGAAACTTCTGGGTTGCTGCTGGTTTCCCCAGGCCCTCAACTTCTGTTGGGTGGGGACACACTTAACAAGACTCAGGACTGGGTACAGGAGGAGGTGGGGAGTTTGTTTGGGGACTCAGCCTCCCCGATTTTTTTCCAATCCAGCTGCAGCACTGGGGAGGGGGAGGATTGTGGGGGTAGACCCAGGGTGCACCCCGGAGCCAAACACTATTCCTGCATCCTGGGTTGGTGAGATGGAGGAAGAGGGGGGGATGTTGGGAATACGGATGGTGTTCTCACCGGTAGATATGGAGCAGGGGAGCATCGGGTGAGTCTCCTGTTTTTGTTTTTTTTCTGTCTGGGTTTAGAATTTGAGTGTATTACATGTTTTTATTTTTTCATGGGGTCTAATTTTACTTTTGTTAGTTTAAATGTAAGGCGTTTAATGGATTTTGTTAAGAGGAGGGCGGTTTTTAGTTATTTGGAGGGTGTGGGGTTTGATTTTTGTTTTTTTACAGGATGTTCACCTGAGGGATGGAGGGGATGTTAGTAGGTTTAAGAGGGAGTGGGACAAGGGGGAGTCGGTTTGGGGTATTGGGGGGGTGCACTCATCGGGGGTAGGGATTTGTGTGGGCACAGGGAGGTAAAAGTGGAGGATTCTTTTGTGGTAATGCAGGGGAGGGTTATAGGGGTAGATGTCACGATAAGGGATTGTAAATTTAGATTAGTGGTGGTGTATGGGCCACAGGTGGTGGCAGACAGGAGGGAGATGGTGGACTGTCTGACGCCCCTGTGTGTCACAAATAGGAAATTAGTGATAGGGGGGGATTTTAATACAGATTTAGGAATGGGGGGGATAGCAGTGCAGGCACCATTGCCGGGCTAATGGCTTGCCATGGTCTGGTAGATGGTGGTCTGCACACTACTCCGAAAATGGCCGGTCCTACATGGTGCAACTCCAGGGGGGTTGAGCGGACGCTCGACTATATTTTTGTACCCAGGTCTTTGGGTAAGTTGTCTGGGTGGCTGTTGCCTGTTTTCTTTTCGGATCACGACGGGGTGCTCCTACAGGTGGGGTCGCCAGTCTGCCTCTTTGGTAGGGGGTACTGGAAGTTAGATCGGGATGTGCTGGAGGAGCAGGCTTTTGTTGACGGGTTTTATGGTTTCTTTTGGAGGCTTGAAGGCCTCCGGTCCTTGTGCGAGGGGGTGTTAGAGTGGTGGGAATTAGTTAAGGTGAGGATTAGGGCTTTTATAATAGGGTATTGCAAGAGGAAAAAAGGGAGGAGATGAGGGAGGTGGATCATATCCAAAGGTTAATTGAACTCGAATACGAGGCAGGCAACCTCGGCGGGTCGTTTGACTGGGAGGGATCCGCAACCCTAAAGGCGCAGCTCAGGGAGTTGCAGGAGCGGAAGGCTCGAGCTTTCCTGGTGCGTGTGCATAGTGGCTTTCTAGAACATAATGAGACTTGTTCTGCTATGTTCTTTAAGTCGGTTAGAGCCAGACAGAGTAGGAAGGTAAAGCATGGCGTTAGGGAAGAAAATGGTAGTATAGTTAGAGAACCAGAGGATATGGTCAGGGTGACAACTGATCATTTCCAAGGTTTATTTAAGGAAAGGGAAATAGATGTAGAGCAGGGACATGTGTTTTTAGAACACTTGTCCAGGCGGTTGCCTGGACATTAGAGAAGTGATGGAGGCCCAGATTTCACTAGAAGAGGTTGAGAGCACTCTTAGGAGGATGGGAAAAGGGAAGGTGCCTGGGATGGATGGGCTGCCGGCTGAGTTTTATCTCAAGTTTTGGGGTATACTTGGACCAGTGGTCCTCAAGTCTTGAAGGCCATCCTTGAGACGGGGGTCCCGGGGGGATCAATGGCTGTTGGTGTGCTGTCACTTTTATATAAGAAGGGGGAAGTAACAGACCTTGGCAACTGGCGGCCGTTGACCATGATGTGTGTAGATTACAAGCTACTTGCAAAGGTTTTAGCAGACCGGTTGCGCACAGCCCTTCCCTACGTCGTCCATGAGGATCAGATGTGCGGGGTAGAGGGCCGCTCTATTAGATGGAACCTACAGTTAATCAGGGACTCCATCGCTTGGGTTGAAGATAGAGGACTGCCTTTAATGGTAGCAGCGCTAGATCAGGCGAAAGCCTTTGATCGCGTGAATAGATCCTTTTTATTCAGAGTGTTAGGTCGATTAGGATTTGGGGAGAAGTTCATAGGATGGATTCGTACATTATATGTCGGAGCGGGGTGCCGAGTTAGTGTAAATAGTCACTTGGGTGATGTTTTTGACCTCTCGTCTGGGGTCAGGCAGGGGTGCCCACTCTCGGCCCTCCTCTTCATACTGTACATGGAGCCTCTGGGGGCTGCCATTAGGGCAGACACAGGGGTGGAGGGCTTGTTGATCCCTGGAAGTGGTGGGCTGCGTGTTAAGATGACGCAGTACGCCGACGACACTTCCTTGCTGCTGTGCAAGGACTCGTGCCTGACAAGGTCCCTTGCCATCTTTGGGGATTTCACCCGAGCGTCGGGAGCGGTTCTGAACCATGCAAAGTCTTCCGTCAAGTTTTTCGGAAGATGGCGCGGTAGAACGGATGTGCCCGGGGGTTCTCTCTCTGTGAGGGGCCCTGAGGATTCTCGGGGTCCATTTTGAGACCTCCGGCTCAGCGACGCTAAACTGGAACATGCGTATCACAGTGGTACAGAGGAAGCTAGCAATGTGGAAGGCTAGGTATTTGTCATTTATGGGCAAAGTCCTGGTCCTAAAGGTGGATGTGTTGCCGTCTCTTTTGTATTTGGCATACATCTACCCATTGCCGGCTTGTCTGAGGAGGCCTCTAGTGAGGCTTGTGTTTCAGTTTATGTGGAGTGGCAGGTGCGAGTGGGTCGCCAGGGCACGCATGATCTGTCCCATCGGGGAGGGAGGTAGAGGGGTACCACATTTCCCCCTCAAGCTGGACACAATGTTTGTTTCTTTCTTGTTAACGGAGCTTGCTCATCCAGTGATACACCCGTCCGGTTATCTCCTGCGGGTGTTCTTCTCGTATCAGGCGAGAAGCGTAATGGTGTGGTCTAACACATAGGTTTAGATCACAGGCACCTGTACGAGGAGGTCAGAAAGGCAGGGAGTCCGGCGCCTGTAGTGGGCATCTCGGAAGTGGTCTGGGAGGGAGTGCAGGCGCGGGGTCTGGACAACAGGCTCAAGGACCTGAATTGGTTGAGCCTCCATAAGTGCTTGCCGGTACGTTCCATCTTGTACCGGAAATAGTTTGGTACAATCCCACACCTGTCCAAGATCCTCTTGTGGCAGGGAGGAGACTGTGCGCCATGTCTTTTGGGACTGTGCCTTTGCCGGAGTAGTATGGGCTAGGGCACGGGTGTTGTTAGGTTTGGTAAGGGGGATTTTGTATTGACGTGGGCCAGTTTAGAGAGAGTGTAGGGAGAGCGAGAGGGACGGATAGGGACAGGTTTCTGCTCTGGCTTCTCATGAGTCTCTTTAAACGGGGGCTGTGGGAAGCCGGGCAGAACATGGTGAAAACAGGGAGAGATTGGGGGGTGGAAGGGATAGTGAGGAGGGTGGAAGGAGATTTGAGGGGCAGGATGAAGAGGGAGGAGAGGAAGTGGGGGCAGCATGCTGCTCGGGAGAGGTGGAAGGGGGGTTTAGGGCTGGGTGTCATTTAGATTTGTAAGGGGATAGATTAGGGACGGGGAGATAGGGAAAGGTAGTTTGTAGGGTGACGGGGAGGGAAGATGCTCCCCTGAGGTTTTGTTTGGGGTTTTTGTTTTGTTAAAATTAAAATACCATTATTGGAGTATGTATGAAAATTATGAGTTGTAAAGAATGAATGGTATTGGAGGGAATAAATTATTTTTTATAAAAAAAATAGGCTGTATAGGTTTTCACGTTCCATTAGTTGTTTTTGTATTTGGTCATTTTCATCGTCATTAAACATGTATCAGAATTACCACGCTGCATTTTGGTCCGCTTTTCTTCCACCCGACGAAAGCCATTACAATATGGCATTATATCCACTTTTTGAATATTTTTGCATAAGTTTCAATATTGGACTCTTATTTTGAAGGCAAAACGCAAATTCCATTGTTGCTCAACCTTATTCTAGCTAGCATCACACAGGTGCTTTTCCGACAGGATATAATAATCACTTGCAACCTGAACGGTCTCGAACAGAGCACGGAGAACAGCAGCGGTCGGTAGTCGACATCGGAGAAGTGAACGAGCCTGAGAGAAAACGGAGCCTTTGTTTTCAGAAGCAGCAGGGAGCAGAACCGGAGGAAAGATGATGAGTTTTCTGCCATACTTCTCCGCTGAGACCTGGACCTTCCTGGCCCTCCTCATCACCCTCATTGTAGTGTAAGGACTTACCTCAAATCAAATGTTATTTGTCACATGCATCGTAGTTTATGTCGTGGAAATATTCAGTCAATTATTTTTCACAAATACCGGAGCCTGTGAGTTCAAATAGACTTGCATTACGACATAATAAAAGCCGAGCTGCTTCATGAAAACAACAACTTTTGCAGTCTTGGCAAACACTTCTTATACATCTGTCCTCCTTACGTGACACCCATAGTAACTCCTCTAAATGACTCATCACCTCTGGCCTTTAACCACCGTTATCTTATTGCCTTGCACTAAGTTTGGTTTCACTTTAGGGCAAGGAAACTTTAGAGCCACAGCAATAGCTCAACAATACAGACATGTTCTCAACTAGGACAGGTGCATGTAGGACCATAGCAACAGTCCATAGAAATAACCAGTACATGTCATCCGGCTAACTACTCTGAAAAGAACACTCATGTTCTGATAAAATCCCAAGAGGTGTAACAATAGCAACAGTATATATTAGACCATACCACTGCTACCAAAATAAACAGCCATGTCCTCTCCCCAGACAGGTGCATGTCTAATGGTGTCTGATGACCCAAACCCACAAAAAGTGTGCACTCATCTTGTGGACTATCCTGAAATGTATCATGGCCACAAATGTTCTGGAAAATATTCAATAGACAGGTGAAACAGATCAGGCTGTGTCACAATGGTAACATGGCTATAAACAGAATAACATGGCTATATACAGAATAACATGGCTATATACATAACAACATGGCTATAAACAGAATAACATGGCTATTTACAGAATAACATGGCTATATACAGAATAACATGGCTATATACAGAATAACATGGCTATATACAGAATAACATGGCTATATACAGAATAACATGGCTAAAAACAGAATAACATGGATATAAACAGAGTAGCATGGCTATATACAGAATAACAAAGTAATATAGAGAATAACATGGATATATACAGATTAACATGGCTATACACAGAATAGCATGGCTATATACAGAATAGCATTGTAATGTACAGAATAACATGGTTACATACAGAATAACATGGTTATTTACAAGGATACTATACTTAATATAACTTCTCTAGAACATATTACTATTTACTGTGTGTGTGTGTGTGTGTGTGTGTGTGTGTGTGTGTGTGTGTGTGTGTGTGTGTGTGTGTGTGTGTGTGTGTGTGTGTGTGTGTGTGTGTGTGTGTGTGTGTGTGTGTGTGTACAGGTACGGGTACTGGCCCTACGGTGTATTCACTAAGATGGGTATCCCTGGTCCCAAACCCCTACCTTACTTTGGCACAATGATGGAGTATAGAAAGGTTAGTACCCATTCAGAATAAATATCTCTCTCATATTTTAAACAACAGTGTTATTTTTATCCCATGTAAAACAATACATTGAGAAGGAAAAAGAGGACTAGCTGGTTGTTTGTTGTTTGAACAATAGATAAATACAAGGTCATTTGAGACCTGATCAGTCTAGAAGTTGTATTATTGACCCTGGGGACCATATAAAATAACCCTCCTCAACCCTCACCTATTTCAGGTGTGTTCTCTGTTCAGCTGTAGGACACACCTACATGACCTCCTAGGGCATGAATCAGCTGTTTTCTCTCTCTCTGTCTCTCTCTGTCTCTCTCTGTCTCTCTCTGTCTCTCTCTGTCTCTCTCTGTCTCTCTCTGTCTCTCTCTGTCTCTCTCTGTCTCTCTCTGTCTCTCTCTGTCTCTCTCTGTCTCTCTCTCTCTCTCTCTCTCTCTCTCTCTCTCTCTCTCTCTCTCTCTCTCTCTGTCTCTCTCTCTGTCTCTCTCTCTCTGTCTCTCTACAGGGCATGAATAACTTTGACACAGAGTGCTTTCAGAAGTATGGGAGAATCTGGGGGTGAGTTCAGTTGGCTGTACCGTACTAGGATGACTTACAACTGTACTATTCCTTACAATTCATCACCTGCTGGAGCTGTCATGTGACCATGAAGAATAGTAATAATATCAACCACGACCAGAATAATGTTTTCTTTGTAGTTTTATATGAGATGGTTAAATGTGTGTCTGTGTTTCTACTCTGTGAAGGTTCTATGATGGGAGGAAGTCTGTTCTGTGTATCATGTAGGATTGTAGGTGTAATCAGACCCCTTCACTTTTCCACATTTTTTTACATTACAGCCTTATTCTAAAATGGATTTAATCGGGTTTTTTTCTCATCAATCTACTCACACAATTCCCCATATTGACAAAGCAAAACCTGTTTGATTTCATTCCAGTCTGAGGTCCTGAGCACTCTTGAGCAGACTTTCATCATGGATCTCTCTGTACTTTGCTCTGTTCATCTTTACCTCGATCCTGACTAGTCTCCCAGTCCCTGCCGCTGAAAAACATCCCCACAGCATGATGCTGCCACCACCATGCTTCACCGTAGGGATGGTGCCATGTTTCATCCAGACGTGACCCTTGGCATTCAGGCCAAAGAGTTTAATTTTGATTTCATCTGACCAGAGAATCTTGTTTCTCATTGTCTGAGAGTCTTTAGTTACCTTTTGACAAACTCCAAGCGGGCTGTCATGTGCCTTTTACTGAGGAGTGGCTTCCGTCTGGCCACTCTACCATAAAGGCCTGATTGGTGGACTGCTGTAGATATGGTTCTCCTCCTGGAAGGTTCTCCCATCTTCGACCTCATGGCTTGGCGTTTGCTCTGACATGCTCTGTCAACTGTGGGACCTTAAGAAGACAGGTGTGTGCCTTTCCAAATCATGTCCAATCAATGGAATTTACCACAGATGTACTCCAATCAAGTTGGAGAAACATCTCAAGCATGACGGAAACATGATCAATAGAAACAAAATGCACCTGAGCTCAATTTGATGTCTGAATACTTATTTAACTAAGGTATTTCTGTTTTTCTCTTCTCGTTATGGGGTATTGTGATGTCATTATGGGGTATTGTGATGTCATTATGGGGTATTGTGATGTCATTATGGGATATTGTGTGTAGATTTATGAGGGATTTTATTTATTTAATCATTTTTAGAATAAGGATGTAACTTAACGAAATGCCTCTGTGAAGGATCTATGACGCGAGGCAGTCTGTTCTGTGTACCATGTAGTTGTATATATAGTGGTTAAAGACAGGTGTGTGTTTCTCCTCTGTGAAGGATCTATGATGGGAGGCAGCCTGTTCTGTGTATCATGTAGTTGTATATATAGTGGTTAAAGACAGGTGTGTGTTTCTCCTCTGTGAAGGATCTATGATGGGAGGCAGCCTGTTCTGTGTATCATGGACAAAAGCATGATCAAGACTGTCCTGATTAAAGAGTGTTACAACATCTTCACCAACCGCAGGGTGAGACACACACACACACACACACACACACACACACACACACACACTCACACACACACATACACACACACACACACACGCACACACACACGCACGCGCGCACATACACACACACACACACGCGCGCGCGCGCACGCACACACATGCACACACACACACGCGCGCACACACACACACACGCACGCACACACCACACGCACGCACGCACGCACGCACGCACGCACGCACGCACGCACGCACGCACGCACGCACGCACACACACACACACACACACACACACACACACACACACACACACACACACACACACACACACACACACACACACACACACACACACACACACACACACACCCCTAATAATAATCTGAATAATAATAATCCTAACATTATGACTGATATTATTAATTCATTATTTGTGTCATTCATTATTCATACATTTTAAAGTAGTGTGAATATTGTGTAAATACTGTGATCCTTATTAAATCATATAATTCATACAATTGTTGTTTAAGAACATCATTCTGAATGGTGAGCTGTTTGATGCGGTGTCCATTGCCGAGGACGATACATGGAGACGGATCCGTAGTGTCCTCTCACCTTCCTTTACCTCTGGACGACTAAAGGAGGTAGAACCATCCCTCCATCCCTCCCTTTCTGCTTTATCAACTTGTTATAAACTCATTATAACTTGTTATAAACTCTTTATTAACTCATTATAGCTTGTTATAAACTCTTTATAGCTTCTTAAAAACTCTATAAACTTAAACTCATTATGGATTGTTATAAATGCTTTATAAACTCTATAGCTTGTTATAAACTCTTTATAAACTCATTATAGCTTGTTTTAAACTCTATATAAACTCATTATAGGTTGTTTTAAACTCTTTATAAACTCATTATGGCTTGTTATAAACTCTTTATAACTTGTTATAAACTCTTAACTCATTATTGCTTGTTATGAACTCTTTATAAACTCATTATAGCTTGTTTTAAACTCTTTATAAACTCATTATAGGTTGTTTTAAACTCTTTATAAACTCATTATAGCTTGTTATAAACTCTTTATAACTTGTTATAAACTCTTAACTAATTATAGCTTGTTATGAACTCTTTATAAACTCTTTATAACTTGTTATAAACTATTAACTCATTATCGCTTGTTATAAACTCAAACCTAAATCAAATCAAATTGTATTTGTCACAAACACATATTTAGCAGTTATGGGTGTAGTGAAATGTTTCCAAAGGCAGTAATTTCTAACAAGACACAATACAATACAAGTCTAAAAGTAAAATAATGGAATTAAGAAATATAGAAAAATTAGGATGAGCAGCGTCGAAGTCTGGAGTATAAAATTATATATATAAGTATATTTTTTTTAAATTGCTTTTACCTTAATTTACCTAGGCAAGTCAGTTACAAACAAATTCTTATTTACAATGACGGCCAAGGAACAGTGGGTTAACTGCACTTTTCAGGGGCAGAACAAATTATTTTTACCTTGTCAGTTCGGGGATTCGATCTAGCAACCTTCCGGTTATTAGTCCAACGTCCTAACCACTAGGTTACCTGCCTCCCCTAATGTGATGGGATGTATAGACATCATGTACATTATGTTGATAGAATATATAGCAAATCTGTAGAATACATGGATAGAGTTGAAGTGGGAAGTTTACATATACTTAATATGGAGTCATTAAAACTCGTTTTTCAACCACTCCACAAATTTCTTGTTGACAAACTATAATTTTGACAAGTCGGTGAGGACATCTACTTTGTGAATGACAAGAGTACATTTTTCCAACAATTGTTTACAGACAGATTATTTCACTTATAATACACTGTTTCACAAATCCAGTGGGTCAGAAGTTTACACACACTAAGTTGACTGTGCCTTTAAGTTTGGAATATTCCAGAAAATTATGTCATGGCTTTAGAAGCTTCTGAAAGGCTAATTGACATCATTTGAGTAAATTGGTGGTGTACCTGTGGATGTATTTCAAGGCCTTCCTTCAAACTCAGTGTGTCTTTGCTTGACATCATGGGAAAATCAAAGAAATCGGCCAAGACCTCATAAAAAATGTAGCCCTCCAAAAGTCTGGTTCATCCTTGGAAGCAATTTCCAAATGGTCGGTCAGTCAGTCGGTCGGTCGGTCAGTCGGTCTGTCTGCAGTATATACACAAAATTAACAAAAGTATGTGGACACCTGCTCGTCAAACATCTCAATCCAAAATAATGGGCATTTGCATGGAGTTGGAAGTTTGCTCTGTTTTTAATTATATATTTCCATCTCTCTCAATCTCTCTTTCTCTCTCCTCTAGATGTTTGGTATCATGAAGCAGCACTCTACTAACCTACTGAACGGAATGAAGAAGCAGGCAGATAAAGACCAGACCATCGAAGTGAAGGAGTGAGCCCTGATTCCTAACCTCTAGCTTTTCACCTCATAACTCTGAGTCTTGATTATAATACACACACACACACACACACAGACACACACACACACACACACACACACACACACACACACACACACACACACACACACACACACACACACACACACACACACACACACACACACACACACACACACACACATATATAGCCACCCATTGCCTTGATAACAGCTTTGCACACTCTTGGCCTGAGGTAGAGCACCTCATGATAAGCTGTAGACCACACTGTCTACCAAGATTTCATCAATAGTATCGTAGCAGTCTATTTACCACCACAACCCGATGCTGGCACTATGACCACACTCAACGAGCTGTATAAGGGACAGTAGCCGCCATTGAAAATAAAAAATGTCATCTTAACTGACTTGCCCAGTTAATTAAAGGTAAAATAAAAATGTAAAAAAATAAGGTCATGAGCGGCGCTCCAAGTGGGACTTTAACTTAAATCCAGCATGTCACATGTGCAACCGCAGGGCAGGACGGATTACCAGGATGTGTAATCAGAGCATGTCCTGACCAACTGGCAAGTGTCTTTACTGATATTTTCAACCTCTCCCTGTCCGAGTCTGTAATGCCTACATGTTTCAAGCAGACCACCATAGTGCCTGTGCTCAAGAACACCAAGGTAACCTACCTAAATGACTACCAACCCGTAACACTCACGTCTGTAGCCATTAAGTTATTTGAAAGGCTGGTCGTGGCTCACAACACCATTATCCCTTTATCACCATAAACCCACTCCAATTCACATACCGCCCCAACTGATCCACAGAGGATGCAATCTCTATTGCACTCCACACTGCCCTTTCCCACCTGGACAAAAGGAACACCTATGTGAGAATGCTGTTCATTGACTACTGCTCAACGTTCAACACCATAGTGCCCACAAAGCTCATCACTAAGGTAAGAACACTGGGACTAAACACCTCCCTCTGCAACTGGATCCTAGACTTCCTGATGGGCTGCCCCCAGGTGGTGAGGGTAGGTAACAACACATCCGCCACGCTGATCCTCTCCACGGGGGCCCCACATGGGTTTGTGCTTAGACCCATCCTGTACTCCCTGTTCACCCACGAGTGCATGGCCAGGCACGACTCCAACACCATCATTAAGTTTGCTGATGAGAAAACAGCCTGATCAACGACAACAATGAGACAGCTTATAGGGAGGAAGTCAGAGACCTGGCAGTGTGGTGCCAAGACAACAACCTCTCCCTTAATGTGAGAAAGACAAAGTAGCTGATCGTGGACTACAGGAAAAGGAGGACCCGAACACGCCCCATTACAATCGACAGGGCTGTAGTGAAGTGTGTTGAGAGTTTCAAGTTCCTTGGCGTCCACATCACCAACAAAAACGAACATGGTCCAAACACACCAAGACAGTCGTGAAGAGGGCACGACAATGCCTTTTCCCCTAAGGAGACTGAAAAGATATGGCATGGGTCCCCAGATCCTCAAAAAGTTCTACAACTGCACCATCGAGAGCATCCTGACCGGTTGCATCACCACCTTGTATGGTAACTTCTCGGTATCTGACCATAAGGCACTACTGAGGGTAGTGCGTACAGACCAGTACATCACTGGGGCCAAACTTCCTGCCATCCAGGACCTACAGTTGACGTCGGAAGTTTACATACACTTAGGTAGGAGTCATTAAAACTTGTTTTTCAACCACTCCACAAATTTCTTGTTAACAAACTATAGTTTTGGCAAGTCGTTTAGGAAAAAGGGGGAGGCTTGCAAGCCGAAGAACACCATCCCAACCGTGAAGCACGGGGGGTGGCAGCATCATGTTGTGGTGGTGCTTTGCTGCAGGAGGGACTGGTGTACTTCACAAAATAGATGGCATCATGAGGCACGAAAATTATGTGAATATCTTGAAGCAACATCTCAAGACATCAGTCAGGAAGTTAAAGCTTGGTCGCAAATGGGTCTTTCAAATGGATAATGACCCCTAGCATACTTCCAATGTTGTCCTTAAGCCATTTTGCCACAACTAAGTCAAGGTATTGGAGTAGCCATCACAAAGCCCTGACCTCATAAACCTCAATCCTATGACTCAGTTACACCAGCTCATAGAAAATGTGTGGGCAGAGCTGAATAAGCGTGTGTGAGCAAGGAGGCCTACAAACCTGACTCAGGAATGGGTCAACTTATTGGTATCGAGTGGCCATGACAAAGCCACAACCCCTTACGAGTTAAGAACAAATTCTTATTTTCAATGACGGCCTAGGAACAGTGGGTTAACTGTCTGTTCAGGTGCAGAACAACAGATTTGTACCTTGTCAGCTCGGGGGTTTGAACTTGCAACCTTCCGGTTACTAGTCCAACAGTCTAACCACTAGGCTACCCTGCCATCCCAAAAGTGTGGGCAGAACT
The DNA here is from genome assembly GCF_036934945.1 of Oncorhynchus masou masou. NCBI lineage: Eukaryota > Metazoa > Chordata > Actinopteri > Salmoniformes > Salmonidae > Oncorhynchus > Oncorhynchus masou. Next base: position 2,109 of record NW_027008443.1, on the reverse strand, counting down.
GAAAAAAGCATGTGTGAGCAAGGAGGCCTACAAACCTGACTCAGTTACACCAGCTCTGTCAGGAGTAATGGGCCAACATTCACCCAACTTATTGTGGGAAGCTTGTGGAAGGCTACCCCGAAATGTTTGACCCAAGTTAAACAATTTAGAGGCAATGCTACCAAATGCTAATTTAGTGTATGTGAACTTCTGACCCACTGGGAATGTGATGAATGAAATAAAGCTGAAATAAATAATTATCTGTACTATTATTCTGACATTTCACATTCTTAAAATTAAGTGGTGATCCGAATTGACCTAAGACAGAGAAATTTTACTCAGATTAAATGTCAAGAATTGTGAAAAACTGAGTTTAAATGTATTTGGCTAAGGTGTATGTAAACTTCCGACTTCAACAGTGTGTACTCAGCGGTGTCAGAGGAAGGCCCCAAAATTGTCAAAGACAGTCACCTGGAGCCTCCCAAGTGGCGCAATGGTCTAAAGCATCACAGTGCTAGCTGTGCCACTAGAGATCCTGGTTCGAGTCCAATGGTCTAAAGCATCGCAGTGCTAGCTGTGCCACTAGAGATCCTGGTTCGAGTCCAATGCTCTAAAGCACCGCAGTGCTCGCTGTGCCACTAGAGATCCTGGTTCGAGCCCAGGCTCTGTTGCAGCTGGCAAGTTGTGTGACAAACACATTTGATTTGTTTTAGTTGTGTGGTCAGCAGTTGTTGCCATTAGTTGTTGTCAGTGGTTGTGTGGTCAGTAGTTGTGTTTTCAGTAGTTGTGTGTTCTGTAGTTTTGTGGTCGGTAGTTTTGTGGTTGTGGTTATGGTCTGAAGTTGTGTGGTCAGTAGTTGTGTAATTGTGGTTGTGTTGCAGGTTCTTTGGGCCCTACAGTATGGACGTGGTTGTGATCAGTAGTTGTGTAGTTGTGTGGTCAGTAGTTGTGTGGTCAGTAGCTGTGTGGTGTGTAATTGTGGTTGTGTTGCAGGTTCTTTGGGCCCTACAGTATGGACGTAGTTGTGATCAGTAGTTGTGTAGTTGTGTGGTCAGTAGTTGTGTGGTCAGTAGCTGTGTGGTGTGTAATTGTGGTTGTGTTGCAGGTTCTTTGGGCCCTACAGTATGGACGTGGTCACCAGCACAGCCTTCAGTGTGGACATTGACTCTCTGAACAACCCTTCAGACCCCTTTGTCTCCAACGTCAAGAAGATGCTCAAGTTCGACCTGTTCAACCCACTGTTCCTCCTAGTCGGTGAGACCACACACAAAGTTGTTCTTTATAATCGTATGTATGTGTACCTTTATAAAACTTTCTCCCCCTCCTGTCCTGTCCTCTCCCGTCCTCAACTCCTCTCCTCCTCTCCCCTCCTCCTCTCGTTCTCCAGTGTTGTTTCCCTTCACAGGTCCTATCTTGGAGAAGATGAAGTTTTCTTTCTTCCCGTCTGCGGTGACAGACTTCTTTTTATGCCGCGCTGGCGAAGATCAAATCTGACGTGACTCTGGGAACTCTACCGTAAACATGTTTTATATTTGTATTTGATTATGTTGATATTTTCATCTATACATTTATATTTGTACTGTAATATTCTCCACCAATATGGAATGTCCAAATCGATATCATGTCGGAATTGAAAACACTATTATTGGGACCCAAATATCTTCATTCATATTTGAATCTGTTTGTGTTGGTTGTGATTGGACCAGATCCATTAGAATCTGATTGTGTTGGCTGTGATTGGACCAGATCCATTAGAATCTGATTGTATTGGCTGTGATTGGACCAGATCCATTAGAATCTGATTGTGTTGGTTGTGATTGGACCAGATCCAGTAGAATATGTTTGTGTTGGCTGTGATTGGACATATTTGACCTAATTTCATTCTGCTCGCAGAGTCGGGTGGATTTCTTACAAATGATGATCGACTCTCAGAAATGCAACGACACGAAGACAGGAGGGGAACCGACTAAAGGTACCTGCCGAACACACACCTGTAATCTACTGTTACAAACACACACCTGGAAACTACTGTTACAAACACACACCTGTAAACTACTGTTATAAACACACACCTGTTACAAACACACACCTGTAAACTACTGTTACAAACACACACCTGTAAACTACTGT
>NW_027008442.1:67052-98612 GCF_036934945.1 Oncorhynchus masou masou | reverse complement strand
TCAGACTGTATCTCCTTCCTGCTGCAGGGTGACCTCAGACTGTATCTCCTTCTTCCAACTGCAGGGTGACCTCAGACTGTATCTCCTCCTTCCTGCTGCAGGGTGACCTCAGACTGTATCTCCTTCCTGCTGCAGGGTGACCTCAGACTGTATCTCCTGCAGGGTCCAGACTGCAGGGTGACCTCAGACTGTATCTCCTTCCAACTGCAGGGTGACCTCAGACTGTATCTCCTTCCAACTGCAGGGTGACCTCAGACTGTATCTCCTTCCAACTGCAGGGTGACCTCAGACTGTATCTCCTTCCAACTGCAGGGTGACCTCAGACTGTATCTCCTTCCTGCTGCAGGGTGACCTCAGACTGTATCTCCTTCCAACTGCAGGGTGACCTCAGACTGTATCTCCTTCCAACTGCAGGGTGACCTCAGACTGTATCTCCTTCCAACTGCAGGGTGACCTCAGACTGTATCTCCTTCCAACTGCAGGGTGACCTCAGACTGTATCTCCTTCCAACTGCAGGGTGACCTGCAGGGTGACCTCAGACTGTATCTCCTTCCTGCTGCAGGGTGACCTCAGACTGTATCTCCTTCCAACTGCAGGGTGACCTCAGACTGTATCTCCTTCCAACTGCAGGGTGACCTCCAGACTGTATCTCCTTCCAACTGCAGGGTGACCTCAGACTGTATCTCCTTCCAACTGCAGGGTGACCTCAGACTGTATCTCCTTCCAACTGCAGGGGTGACCTCAGACTGTATCTCCTTCCTGCTGCAGGGTGACCTCAGACTGTATCTCCTTCCAGCTGCAGGGTGACCTCAGACTGTTTTCTCCTTCCAGCTGCAGGGTGACCTCAGACTGTATCTCCTTCCAGCTGCAGGGTGACCTCAGACTGTATCTCCTTCCAGCTGCAGGGTGACCTCAGACTGTATCTCCTTCCAACTGCAGGGTGACCTCAGACTGTATCTCCTTCCAACTGCAGGGTGACCTCAGACTGTATCTCCTTCCAGCTGCAGGGTGACCTCAGACTGTATCTCCTTCCAACTGCAGGGTGACCTCAGACTGTATCTCCTTCCAACTGCAGGGTGACCTCAGACTGTATCTCCTTCCAGCTGCAGGGTGACCTCAGACTGTATCTCCTTCCAGCTGCAGGGTGACCTCAGACTGTATCTCCTTCCAGCTGCAGGGTGACCTCAGACTGTATCTCCTTCCAGCGAGATACCCTTGTCCTCTCCATCTGCTTCATCACCATCGGTCACAGTCACCATTACATGTCCATTTCTATACAGCGACACTCAGTGTATGTGAAGTAGTAGACTCCATTAACCGGTGTTCTGAAGATAAGGTCTGTCAGAGACACAGCTGCAGAGGACTTAACAGCAGAGCTACTTCAGTGCTCATCTTTTCAGATCGATTGTGGCATCCTTGGTCTCAAACACCCAGACTCATTACTTATAAACGTGAATAGTTCATCATTTACTTAATAATTTACGTGTAAAGCAATTAGGTACTGCATGTTCTGATCTTCACAGTTCACACTGCTAATAAATGATAGATAACATTAACTTCAATTTGTCCTGCCAGTAAATCACAGTCAATCCATTAGATTAAAAAAATTAACACGCAATAGGCCTAATCAATTCATAAATATCACACTCGTTTTAATGTAATATAACCTACTTGATCTCTACAGCGTCAGATTTTTTTCTCCATCAGCGTAAGTGTAATTATTACATGTTGCCACTGGAGGGCAGTGGTTAGCCTCTATAATAGCCTACTCTGCTGTTGTATTCTATACTGGGATTCGGGACTGATTGTGGTGACTGTTAGATAAACAGGGAAATGGTTACCATGTCAATTTAACCAGCAGAGGGCGCTGTTAACCCAAAAACAGGAATATTGCTTCATTATAAAATTGCCTTCAATAAATAATTATTTATAATCCGGCTATTTTGACTGTCTGGTCATATAGTCCTGCAAACAAATGCAACCAATCGGGAGAGGTGTAAGGTATGAGATGTGTTTGTGGAGGTGAAACACTAATAGCACTCTAAAATGATTTATCACTTTAAGGGAATTTGAAAGACATTGAGAATTAGGTGTCCTATTGGGGGACACAAAAAACGTTAATTATTTCATTAATTTTTCTCCACTGAAACCAACGTCAAAGGAGTCAAGCACAGGGAAACTAATGGTCTACAAGTAGACCTATTGCACCCTAGTACACATTCAAACAACATAACACTACAACATGAGCACTGGATGTATATTGCAGGCAGTCAAGACACTTTACAGGAGGGGAGGGGGGTCGGTCTAGGATGGAAGGCGACCGCGGGCGCGTGAAAAGTTGATGGTTGGGGTGCAGGCCTCCGGGTTTGGGGAAAGATGAAAGGCGTCAGTGGCATTATCATGCAGAGACCGGTCGGAAATCGAGTGGCGTCTCTCGCGCCAGTCAAGGCCCTATATGTCCACTGACTGTCTGGTCTATGGAACGGAGACCAGTAGAACGGAAGACCCGGGAAATACTGGTCAACCTGCTCGTCTGGACCCCTCTGCGTCCTGCATGTGCCACGAGCAGAGCTACAATGCTCTTCGTTTATTTCATTTTCTGTGAACATGAATGGAAATGTTTCTAGTTTTTTTAAAGATAGGTTTATGACATTCGAATACTATGTTATATTTTTACACAGTGCAAAGTAAAAGCTTCCCTTTCCGAGTTTGATGGGTTTTATTCCGGTTGTTACTGAATTCAATTCGTTTTATTGCTCCTCATAACATGCTTTTGTGTTGCTTTATTTGATTGAACCTTTATTTAACTTGGCAAGTCAGTTAAGAACAAATTATTATTTTCAATAACGGCCTACCCCGGCAAAAACCCGGACGACGCTGGGCCAATTGTGCGCTGCCCTATGGGACTCCCCATCACGCCCGGTTGTCATGCAGCCTGGAACAATCCGCAAACGTGTGCAGCTATGCGCATATGGTTCAACATATCTCTAAAGACGTATTTGTAGTAGTTCGGCTTTGGACTATTTTATTATCGACGACTCTGAACTGGGCGACTTCAGAAAGTGGAAGGACTTTAGATCAGAGGTTCCCATTCCAGCATGGAGTTTTACTTTGTCTTTGCGAACATTTGAAATAAGGAAAGCTCGCTTCAACACGCCTTTTCTTTAGAGGAGCTAGTCTTCAGAGCTCAATGTGTGTGCCGGCTTTATTTTCTTATCCAAAGGAGGATTAAGGTTTTCGAAGCACTCACGTTTATTCAAACAAATCATCAAGTCGAAGTAAAAGGGGATTTAACGCACATGAACTTTGATGGAATTGTGAAATTTTCCAAAACGTTAACTCCATTAATCTCTCTTGCACGCACGCACGCATGCACACACACACACACACACACACACACACACACACACACACACACACACACACACACACACACACACACACACACACACACAAGGGCACATCAACACACACACACACAGGTATGACTTACTAACTTGTGAGGACCTTCTGGGTACCAACAATTAATTCCCATTCAAAATCCTATTTTCCCTAACCCCTACACCTAACCTTAACCCCTAAACCCAACCTTAACCCTAAACATAACCCCTAAACCTAACCTTAACCCTAAACCTAACCTAACCCCTAAACCTAACCTTAACCCTAAACCTAACCTTAACCCTAAACCTAACCTTAACCCTAAACCTAACCTTAACCCTAAACCTAACCTTAACCCTAACCTTAACCCTAAACCAAACCTAACCCCTAAACCTAACCTTAACCCTAAACCTAACCCCCTAAACCTAACCTTAACCCTAAACCTAACCTTAACCCTAAACCTAACCTTAACCCTAAACCTAACCTTAACCCTAAACCTAACTTTAACCCTAAACCTAACCTTAACCCTAAACCTAACCTTAACCCTAAACCTAACCTTAACCCTAAACCTAACCTTAACCCTAAACCTAACCTTAACCCCTAACCTTAACCCTAAACCTAACCTAAACTTAACTTCTGGTACTCACAAGTATAATAAAACGTGCACACACACACGCACGCACACACACACACACACACACAGTTTTAAATAGGTGTTTGTATTGGTGCCATGTCGTTTCTTTTTTTCATACCAATAAAAATAAATGACAATTACATTACGATTATTTAATAGTGCTTAAAAATCCTTATTGGGTTTGTTTAAATTGGGTTCCTCTGATATTCTAGTAACAGCAGAATGCTCATTGTATACACCGGGAAGGGCTTTGGTGTTGAGATGTTGTCTTTAGTGTGCAACTTGTGCAGAATCAGGTCTGAGTCACAAAATGACTGTTTGCTACTTACACTGTTGTCTCTCTCTCTATTTCAATTCAAGGGTTTCTCTCAATTCACCTCTCTCTCTCTCCCCATTTGGTGTGTTCCCATGTTATGCTATGGCCCTCCGGTGGTCTCCGCCTTGCGCAATGACCCCCCCCCCCCCTTTTCTTTCACACTGCTACTCCTCTCTGTTATTATCTATGCATAGTTATGTTACCCCTACCTACAAGTACATATTACCTCCTTTACCTTGACTAGCGGTGCCCCGGCACATTGACTCGGGTACCGGTGCCCCCGTACTGTATATAGCCTCCACATTGACTCGGTACCGATACCCCTGTACTGTATATAGCCTCCACATTGACTCGGTACCGGTACCCCTGTACTGTATATAGCCTCCACATTGACTCGGTACCGATACCCCTGTACTGTATATAGCCTCCACATTGACTCGGTACCGATACCCCTGTACTGTATATAGCCTCCACATTGACTCGGTACCGATACCCCTGTACTGTATATAGCCTCCACATTGACTCGGTACCGATACCCCTGTACTGTATATAGCCTCCACATTGACTCGGTACCGATACCCCTGTACTGTATATAGCCTCCACATTGACTCGGTACCGGTACCCTGTACTGTATATAGCCTCCACATTGACTCGGTACCGGTACCCCTGTACTGTATATAGCCTCGTTATTGTTACTTTATTCTGTTGCTTTTTATTCCTTTAGTTTGTTTCCTAAATGTTTTCTTAAACATTATTTTCTTAAAACTGCATCGTTGGTTAAGGGCTTGTAATTTCACGGTAAACACATGTTGTATTCGGAGCATGTGACAAATACAATTTGAGTTGACATGAACCGTGTTCCCCGCGGGTGTCCGTCCCTCCCCTTGCCCGTAAAACAAGGGGAGAAGAGGGGAGGGGGAGTGAGGGATGGGATGAGGAGAAGAGGGGATGAGAGGGGTGGGATGAGGAGAGGCAGTCAGTGTTTAGAATGTAAACTTACAAAGTAGATCAGATCGAGGCAAGGAATGAACACTTGTTCAAATGTTTTCATAAATAGCCGTGTATTTGTAATCTCCTGGGAAATACCAGTGTGAGACATGCATCTTATCGGATCAACAACATTAACCAACGTCATCTAAACTTTTCATGGACTGTGTTTTTTAATTTGACTTTAGTCCTCATCAGAACGCACATCTGATGTCTCCTTACTAAACGCATCTTAGCCTATAGATCCTAATGCGTAAAATCAGGTTTTCTTCCTTGTACACATTTTACGCACGACTGGGAATTCGGATTAGGCGTTCCGAACGGAGTTTAGACAAAGCTACAAGTCAATAAAGTCATGGGGCTAATGCGCAGGACACCTTATCTCCACGGAATCGGATATTGACTCTTGGTTGTCTCGGCATCGTCATCTCTGTGAACCCAGAACCCCCCGCAGCGGATTACAGAGGTTGTTTTTTGATCCGTCTTTTTCACAGAGGGGCACTTCTTCCCGGTTTTGGTGTTTGTTGGCGGTGATGGTGGCGCAAGGGGTCATGGAGACCAGAACCAGCCGGAGACCGTGCAGCAGCGCCCAGCAACACTTACTGCTGGCGGTCGCTCTCATCGCATGCAGCTCGCAACTACTGGTGGACGCCAACTCCTGGTTGTAAGTTGAACTTTTTATTATGTCAAATTAACTCTGTACAGTTTCTATATCGCTGCGTACTTAGTTCATGCGCAGTTGATTCGTTAATTTACAGATGGTGGGTTTTGTGATTGGGGTTTGAGAGAGCGTCCGTGTGTTGTTTTGTGTTGTGGTGTCGTGTGTTCTACTGTGTCGTGGAGGAGACCAGTGGAAGAACAAATGTGGTGACTTTGTCACAATATTTACCCATGCTACGCACAAATGGCCAAGCTGTTTGTGGAATGGGGAAACAGGAGAACTCCGCAGAGTGGAACACCGCATCTTGACGTTGTGCGGAGAGCTTGCTGCCAAACGTTCCACTCTGATGGAGAACATTCCGATCATATTCCTCATCATTTGACGTCGCTACAGCACATCATTATTTCATTACCGATGCGATATTTACCTGTCTTTATTTCCACAGTAGAATAGACTATATATGTTTTCCTTTATATTTATTATTTGGGGATTTAATTCACGCATGTCTTCCATTATTACCAATTGTACCGCTTTATATGACATATTGAAACGGCGAATCTTTGACTGAAGCCATATCGGCTCAACTGCCTGCTATTTTACGCCTCATCCACACACTATAATACACGTTTATTTTCTCAACACTGTATATAACGACCAACCTCCTATTTCCCATCCGTGCATGCAGGTCGTTAGCGATGAACCCTATCCAGAGACCGGAGATGTACATCATCGGGCCCAGCCTCTGTGCAGCCAGCTGACGGGACTCTCCCAGGGCAGAGGAAGCTGTGCCAGCTCTACCAGGACCATATGGTCTACATTGGCGAGGGCCAAGACGGGCATCAATGAATGTCAATACCAGTTCAGGCAGCGGCGGTGGAACTGTAGCACCGTGGATAATGCATCCGTGTTCGGACGCGTCATGCAGATAGGTGAGCCAGTCAAACGGTGGGATTGGGATAAAGGCTAGCAGATAGGTGAGCCAGTCAAACGGTGGGATTGGGATAAAGGCTAGCAGATAGGTGAGCCAGTCACACGGTGGGATTGGGATAAAGGCTAGCAGATAGGTGAGCCAGTCACACGGTGGGATTGGGATAAAGGCTAGCAGATAGGTGAGCCAGTCACACGGTGGGATTGGGATAAAGGCTAGCAGATGGGTGAGCCAGTCACACGGTGGGATTGGGATAAAGGCTAGCAGATAGGTGAGCCAGTCAAACGGTGGGATTGGGATAAAGGCTAGCAGATAGGTGAGCCAGTCACACGGTGGGATTGGGATAAAGGCTAGCAGATAGGTGAGCCAGTCACACGGTGGGATTGGGATAAAGGCTAGCAGATAGGTGAGCCAGTCACACGGTGGGATTGGGATAAAGGCTAGCAGATAGGTGAGCCAGTCACACGGTGGGATTGGGATAAAGGCAAGCTCTGGTTCAGGGCGTTAGTGACCATTTATTTCACTAACGGTTAGTTAATAAGGAACGCGCACGAATGCGCTGGACCAGAGCTAATGAGTGATAGGCCGATGCGGCGGTAGGTGATGACACATGTTTATGTTTACATTTTGAATTGTAAACGTAGAATTAGTGCACTTTAGAGGCAACGCGGATAACCGTACCTGTATTCTTGAACGTGCTTTTGTATCAGTTCAACTATTAGATAGTGGAACCTTATAACAAACTTAATGTTTCCAAATAAAAAAATCATTGCGCTTAATTGTCAGTCAGATTTCTCTCGACAACTGAGTGTTAGTTCCGTTCTATAGTTAGAGGAGGTGTAGGCTAGAGATGGTGGTGTCCAGTAGCCCATAGCTTCTCTATTCTCCCTCTGGTGTAGCAGTATCCCCCTCCGACGGCCAGTCAGGCCGGAGGACCGATCCCCTCCCTCCCCTCGCCGTTCCCAAAACAGCAAAGGAGTTGTTTGCAGTCAATCGCTTGAGAGTTTTTATTGAGGTGTTAGCCTGCTATTGTCCACGGCCTCCTTTTGAAATGCAATCAAGGGGTGACACGGACTCGGCAGATCCGGGCTGCTATTTGAAGTATCGGTTCTATGGGCCAATAAAAGCCCTCGTCTTTATCGCGCTCCGGCTCCTGTCGCCTGGCTCATGTAACCTACATTCTGTTTTTAAGAGAACTCATAATGACAACTTTTGACACGTGACATTTCTGTTATAACAGTGCCAGAATCAGGATAGCCAGTCTTAAATGCGGAGTTGCGGTTTACATGGAATAAAACAATATATATGTTTATCTTACTGACAGACATTGGCATTGTAAACTGATGCCCTCTTTCTTGGTTGGCCAAAGTGGCATCCACAGGCGAATTACTTCCAAAGATATGTCAATATAGGCAATGACTACATATATATATATATATTTAATATCAAACTCACGAATTATTTAAGCATTTCCAAATCATAAAACGTCAACAGAATATATTTTTCATTGTTTACGTTCCCCAAAACACATTTGGAGACAGAGTGCCAGCTGCCAAGGTTACGTTTATTTGCTTGTATAGAGAGTCCGAGGCCCACCAAGGCTCCGATGCTGAAGTATGTGAAACCTTGAGATCTGCATTCCAGATGGTATGTCCATCCAATGGAAAGCCTGTCAGGTAACACCCAATGATTTATATATACACTAGATGTCAAGTAGGGGCCGTTGTGTTGAAGCCGCAGTGCCTCCATCTTGGAACTCCCCCAGTTGTAATTTTTATTTATTTTGGAATCTATAGAAATTAATCTATTAATGTATACATTCGTTTTTTCCACATCTATTCTTTTACAGACACAATAAAGCATACTTGTAAATTATATTATGTGAGCTAAACATACAATTAAAGAAAAATAGAAATATATATATATATATATATAAGTATATATTTTATGTTTCAAATATTTTTTATTGAACACACACAAGAATGGTGTATAGGTATACAAGACAAGTATACAATTCTTATCTAAACATAAAAGAGCAGACAGGAACAACAAGACCCAGAGTTCTGGGTGCAAAACAAATAATACAAAACACGACATACAAAACTATTTTATATATAGGGATACTAATGTTACTTGAATATATGTAATTTTTTCCTTCAAATGTTTTATTAAAATACTGCAGAATTCCATTCGTTCCTATGGAGGACTGATTCTACTGGGGAGTGGCAATATGGCTGACCGGTGGTTTCAAAGCCTCTTAATGGCCAATACATAGCATTGACAATCCAGGGTTTATATACATCATTGGTAACACCTGCACAGCAGATGGGGGGAGAGAGAGAGAGATTTCCCCATGCCAATAAGCCCTTTGAATTGAATTGAGAGAGACAGAGAGAGAGAGTGTGAGAGACAGACAGAGAGAGAGAGACCCCACAGAAACAGACCCCACAGAGCCCAAGGACAGCAACACAATTAGACCCAACCAAATCATGAGAAAATAAAAGATAATTACATGACACATAGGAAAGAATCAACAAAAAAACAGAACTAACTAGAATGCTATTTGGCCCTAAACAGAGAGGACACAGTGGCAGAATACCTGTCCACTGTGACTGACCCAAACTTTAAGGAAAGCTTTGACTATGTACAGACTCAGTGAGTATGGTCATACATTGGGCAGGAGGTTAGGAAGTGCAGCTCAGTTTCCACCTCATTTTGTGGGCAGTGAGCACATAGCCTGTCTTCTCTTGAGAGCCATGTCTGCCTACGGCGGCCTTTCTCAATAGCAAGGCTATGCTCGCTGAGTCTGTACATAGTCAAAGCTTTCCTTAATTTTGGGTCAGTCACAGTGGTCAGGTATTCTGCCGCTGTGTACTCTCTGTGTAGGGCCAAATAGCATTCTAGTTTGTTCTGTTTTTTTGTTAATTCTTTCCAATGTGTCAAGTAATTATCTTTTTGTTTTCTCATGATTTGGTTGGGTCTAATTGTGCTGCTGTCATGGGGCTCTGTAGGGTGTGTTTGTGAACAGAGCCCCAGGACCAGCTTGCTTAGGGGACTCTTCTCCAGGTTCATCTCCCTGTAGGTGATGGCTTTGTTGTGGAAGGTTTGGGAATCGCTTCCTCTTCTCTCTCTCTCTCTCTCTCTCTCTCTCTGTATTTTTTCTCTCTCTCAGTCATCTTTCTCTCTCTCTCTCTCTCTCTCTCTCTCTCTCTCTCTCTCTCTCTCTCAGTCATCTCTCTCTCTCAGTCATCTTTCTCTCTCTCCATTCAGGGCCCCAGCTCCTTCATCTCCTGACGCCAGGCCCCATTGTCTATTGTCCCTGTAGTCACACATCAATAACAGAGACCATGGTTAACTGGCCAGCTTAAAGCGCTAGCTAACCAAACCCAAGTGGCATTGTGTGTGTGTGTGTGTGTGTGTGTGTGTGTGTGTGTGTGTGTGTGTGTGTGTGTGTGTGTGTGTGTGTGTGTGTGTGTGTGTGTGTGTGTGTGCGTGCGTGCGTGCGTGCGTGCGTGCGTGCGTGCGTGCGTGCGTGCGTGCGTGCGTGCGTGCGTGCGCGCGCGTGCGTGCGGCGTGCGTGCGGCGCGCGTGCGTGCGTGCGTGCGTGCGTGCGTGCGTGCGTGCGTGCGTGCGTGCGTGCGTGCGTGCGTGCGCGTCGCGTCGCGTGCGTGCGTGCGTGCGTGCGTGCGTCGCGTCGCGTGCGTGCGTGCGTGCGTGCGTGCGTGCGTGCGTGCGGCGCGTGCGTGCGTGCGTGCGTGCGTGCGTGCGTGCGTGCGTGCGTGCGTGCGTGCGTGCGTGCGTGCGTGCGTGCGTGCGTGCGTGCGTGCGAGCGAGTGAGTGTAAGTGTGTCTTGGACCTTCTACCATTGTATGCTAACCGTCTTGTGTGTGTTTTTCTCTGTGTGTGTGTGTGTGTGTGTGTTTGTGTCCATCCGACAGGCAGCAGGGAGACAGCCTTCACCTATGCCATCAGTGCAGCAGGCGTGGTGAACGCGGTGAGCAGGGCGTGTCGGGAAGGAGAACTCTCTACCTGCGGATGCAGCCGCGCCCGCTCGACCCCGTGACCTACCGCGTGATTGGCTGTGGGGTGGCTGTGGCGACAACGTCAACTATGGCTACCCGTTTCGCCGGGAGTTTGTGGACGCGGGAGAGAGAAAAGAACTACCCTCGAGGCTCCATAGAACACACTAGAACATTGATGAACCTACAGAACAACGAAGCAGGAGACAGGTGAGGAACTGGGATGTACACACACACACACACACACACACACACACACACACACACACACACACACACACACACACACACACACACACACACACACACACATGGTGTGAACTACATGTTATTAGTCTCTGTTCATGGTGTGAACTACATACATGTTGTTGTTAGTCTCTGTTCATGGTGTGAACTACATGTTATTAGTCTCTGTTCATGGTGTGAACTACATACATGTTGTTATTAGTCTCTGTTCATGGTGTGAACTACATACATGTTGTTATTAGTCTCTGTTCATGGTGTGAACTACATACATGTTGTTATTAGTCTCTGTTCATGGTGTGAACTACATACATGTTGTTATTAGTCTCTGTTCATGGTGTGAACTACATACATGTTGTTATTAGTCTCTGTTCATGGTGTGAACTACATACATGTTGTTATTAGTCTCTGTTCATGGTGTGAACTACATACATGTTGTTATTAGTCTCTGTTCATGGTGTGAACTACATACATGTTGTTATTAGTCTCTGTTCATGGTGTGAACTACATACATGTTGTTATTAGTCTCTGTTCATGGTGTGAACTACATACATGTTGTTATTAGTCTCTGTTCATGGTGTGAACTACATACATGTTGTTATTAGTCTCTGTTCATGGTGTGAACTACATACATGTTGTTATTAATCTCTGTTCATGGTGTGAACTACATACATGTTGTTATTAGTCTCTGTTCATGGTGTGAACTACATACATGTTGTTATTAGTCTCTGTTCATGGTGTGAACTACATACATGTTGTTATTAGTCTCTGTTCATGGTGTGAACTACATATATGTTGTTATTAGTGTCTGTTCATGGTGTGAACTACATACATGTTGTTATTAGTCTCTGTTCATGGTGTGAACTACATACATGTTGTTGTTATTAGTCTCTGTTCATGGTGTGAACTACATACATGTTGTTATTAGTCTCTGTTCATGGTGTGAACTACATACATGTTGTTATTAGTCTCTGTTCATGGTGTGAACTACATACATGTTGTTATTAGTCTCTGTTCATGGTGTGAACTACATATATGTTGTTATTAGTCTCTGTTCATGGTGTGAACTACATACATGTTATTAGTCTCTGTTCATGGTGTGAACTACATACATGTTATTAGTCTCTGTTCATGGTGTGAACTACATACATGTTATTAGTCTCTGTTCATGGTGTGAACTACATACATGTTGTTATTAGTCTCTGTTCATGGTGTGAACTACATACATGTTGTTATTAGTCTCTGTTCATGGTGTGAACTACATACATGTTGTTATTAGTCTCTGTTCATGGTGTGAACTACATACATGTTGTTATTAGTCTCTGTTCATGGTGTGAACTACATACATGTTATTAGTCTCTGTTCATGGTGTGAACTACATACATGTTGTTATTAGTCTCTGTTCATGGTGTGAACTACATACATGTTATTAGTCTCTGTTCATGGTGTGAACTACATACATGTTGTTATTAGTCTCTGTTCATGGTGTGAACTACATACATGTTATTAGTCTCTGTTCATGGTGTGAACTACATACATGTTGTTATTAGTCTCTGTTCATGGTGTGAACTACATACATGTTATTAGTCTCTGTTCATGGTGTGAACTACATACATGTTATTAGTCTCTGTTCATGGTGTGAACTACATACATGTTATTAGTCTCTGTTCATGGTGTGAACTACATACATGTTGTTATTAGTCTCTGTTCATGGTGTGAACTACATACATGTTATTAGTCTCTGTTCATGGTGTGAACTACATACATGTTATTAGTCTCTGTTCATGGTGTGAACTACATACATGTTATTAGTCTCTGTTCATGGTGTGAACTACATACATGTTGTTATTAGTCTCTGTTCATGGTGTGAACTACATACATGTTGTTATTAGTCTCTGTTCATGGTGTGAACTACATACATGTTGTTATTAGTCTCTGTTCATGGTGTGAACTACATACATGTTATTAGTCTCTGTTCATGGTGTGAACTACATACATGTTATTAGTCTCTGTTCATGGTGTGAACTACATACATGTTATTAGTCTCTGTTCATGGTGTGAACTACATACATGTTGTTATTAGTCTCTGTTCATGGTGTGAACTACATACATGTTGTTATTAGTCTCTGTTCATGGTGTGAACTACATACATGTTGTTATTAGTCTCTGTTCATGGTGTGAACTACATACATGTTGTTATTAGTCTCTGTTCATGGTGTGAACTACATACATGTTGTTATTAGTCTCTGTTCATGGTGTGAACTACATACATGTTGTTATTAGTCTCTGTTCATGGTGTGAACTACATACATGTTGTTATTAGTCTCTGTTCATGGTGTGAACTACATACATGTTGTTATTAGTCTCTGTTCATGGTGTGAACTACATACATGTTGTTATTAGTCTCTGTTCATGGTGTGAACTACATACATGTTGTTATTAGTCTCTGTTCATGGTGTGAACTACATACATGTTGTTATTAGTCTCTGTTCATGGTGTGAACTACATACATGTTGTTATTAATCTCTGTTCATGGTGTGAACTACATACATGTTGTTATTAGTCTCTGTTCATGGTGTGAACTACATACATGTTGTTATTAGTCTCTGTTCATGGTGTGAACTACATACATGTTGTTATTAGTCTCTGTTCATGGTGTGAACTACATATATGTTGTTATTAGTGTCTGTTCATGGTGTGAACTACATACATGTTGTTATTAGTCTCTGTTCATGGTGTGAACTACATACATGTTATTAGTCTCTGTTCATGGTGTGAACTACATACATGTTGTTATTAGTCTCTGTTCATGGTGTGAACTACATACATGTTGTTGTTATTAGTCTCTGTTCATGGTGTGAACTACATACATGTTGTTATTAGTCTCTGTTCATGGTGTGAACTACATGTGATTAGTCTCTGTTCATGGTGTGAACTACATACATGTTATTAGTCTCTGTTCATGGTGTGAACTACATACATGTTGTTATTAGTCTCTGTTCATGGTGTGAACTACATGTTATTAGTCTCTGTTCATGGTGTGAACTACATATATGTTATTAGTCTCTGTTCATGGTGTGAACTACATACATGTTGTTATTAGTCTCTGTTCATGGTGTGAACTACATGTTATTAGTCTCTGTTCATGGTGTGAACTACATACATGTTGTTATTAGTCTCTGTTCATGGTGTGAACTACATACATGTTGTTATTAGTCTCTGTTCATGGTGTGAACTACATGTTATACATGTTGTTATTAGTCTCTGTTCATGGTGTGAACTACATAAATGTTGTTATTAGTCTCTGTTCATGGTGTGAACTACATACATGTTATTAGTCTCTGTTCATGTTGTTATTAGTCTCTGTTCATGGTGTGAACTACATACATGTTATTAGTCTCTGTTCATGGTGTGAACTACATACATGTTGTTATTAGTCTCTGTTCATGGTGTGAACTACATACATGTTATTAGTCTCTGTTCATGGTGTGAACTACATACATGTTGTTATTAGTCTCTGTTCATGGTGTGAACTACATACATGTTATTAGTCTCTGTTCATGGTGTGAACTACATACATGTTATTAGTCTCTGTTCATGGTGTGAACTACATACATGTTATTAGTCTCTGTTCATGGTGTGAACTACATACATGTTGTTATTAGTCTCTGTTCATGGTGTGAACTACATACATGTTGTTATTAGTCTCTGTTCATGGTGTGAACTACATACATGTTGTTATTAGTCTCTGTTCATGGTGTGAACTACATACATGTTATTAGTCTCTGTTCATGGTGTGAACTACATACATGTTATTAGTCTCTGTTCATGGTGTGAACTACATACATGTTATTAGTCTCTGTTCATGGTGTGAACTACATACATGTTATTAGTCTCTGTTCATGGTGTGAACTACATATATGTTGTTATTAGTGTCTGTTCATGGTGTGAACTACATACATGTTGTTATTAGTCTCTGTTCATGGTGTGAACTACATACATGTTGTTATTAGTCTCTGTTCATGGTGTGAACTACATACATGTTGTTATTAGTCTCTGTTCATGGTGTGAACTACATGTTGTTATTATATGTTGTTGTTAGTCTCTGTTCATGGTGTGAACTACATACATGTTGTTATTAGTCTCTGTTCATGGTGTGAACTACATACATGTTGTTATTAGTCTCTGTTCATGGTGTGAACTACATATATGTTGTTATTAGTCTCTGTTCATGGTGTGAACTACATACATGTTATTAGTCTCTGTTCATGGTGTGAACTACATACATGTTGTTATTAGTCTCTGTTCATGGTGTGAACTACATACATGTTGTTGTTATTAGTCTCTGTTCATGGTGTGAACTACATACATGTTGTTATTAGTCTCTGTTCATGGTGTGAACTACATACATGTTGTTATTAGTCTCTGTTCATGGTGTGAACTACATACATGTTGTTATTAGTCTCTGTTCATGGTGTGAACTACATACATGTTATACATGTTGTTGTTAGTCTCTGTTCATGGTGTGAACTACATACATGTTGTTATTAGTCTCTGTTCATGGTGTGAACTACATACATGTTGTTATTATGTTCATGGTGTGAACTACATGTTGTTATTAGTCTCTGTTCATGGTGTGAACTACATTGTTGTTATTAGTCTCTGTTCATGGTGTGAACTACATACATGTTGTTATTAGTCTCTGTTCATGGTGTGAACTACATACATGTTGTTATTAGTCTCTGTTCATGGTGTGAACTACATACATGTTGTTATTAGTCTCTGTTCATGGTGTGAAACTACATGTTATTAGTCTCTGTTCATGTTGTTACATGTTGTTATTAGTCTCTGTTCATGGTGTGAACTACATACATGTTATTAGTCTCTGTTCATGGTGTGAACTACATACATGTTATTAGTCTCTGTTCATGGTGTGAACTACATACATGTTATTAGTCTCTGTTCATGGTGTGAACTACATACATGTTATTAGTCTCTGTTCATGGTGTGAACTACATACATGTTGTTATTAGTCTCTGTTCATGGTGTGAACTACATACATGTTATTAGTCTCTGTTCATGGTGTGAAACATACATGTTGTTATTAGTCTCTGTTCATGAACTACATTGTTATTAGTCTCTGTTCATGGTGTGAACTACATACATGTTATTAGTCTCTGTTCATGGTGTGAAGTCTCTGTTCATACATACATGTTATTAGTCTCTGTTCATGGTGTGAACTACATACATGTTGTTATTAGTCTCTGTTCATGGTGTGAACTACATACATGTTGTTATTAGTCTCTGTTCATGGTGTGAACTACATACATGTTGTTATTAGTCTCTGTTCATGGTGTGAACTACATTATTAGTCTCTGTTCATGGTGTGAACTACATACATGTTGTTATTAGTCTCTGTTCATGGTGTGAACTACATACATGTTATTAGTCTCTGTTCATGGTGTGAACTACATACATGTTGTTATTAGTCTCTGTTCATGGTGTGAACTACATACATGTTGTTATTAGTCTCTGTTCATGGTGTGAACTACATACATGTTGTTATTAGTCTCTGTTCATGGTGTGAACTACATACATGTTGTTATTAGTCTCTGTTCATGGTGTGAACTACATACATGTTGTTATTAGTCTCTGTTCATGGTGTGAACTACATACATGTTGTTATTAGTCTCTGTTCATGGTGTGAACTACATACATGTTGTTATTAGTCTCTGTTCATGGTGTGAACTACATACATGTTGTTATTAGTCTCTGTTCATGGTGTGAACTACATACATGTTGTTATTAGTCTCTGTTCATGGTGTGAACTACATACATGTTGTTATTAGTCTCTGTCTGTTCATGGTGTGAACTACATACATGTTGTTATTAGTCTCTGTTCATGGTGTGAACTACATACATGTTGTTATTAGTCTCTGTTCATGGTGTGAACTACATACATGTTGTTATTAGTCTCTGTTCATGGTGTGAACTACATACACATAGTCTCTGTTCATGTTGTTATTAGTCTCTGTTCATGGTGTGAACTACATGTTATATGTTGTTGAACTTATGTTGTTATTGTCTCTGTTCATGGTGTGAACTACATACATGTTGTTATTAGTCTCTGTTCATGGTGTGAACATACATGTTATTACATGTTGTTGTTATTAGTCTCTGTTCATGGTGTGAACTACATACATGTTGTTATTAGTCTCTGTTCATGGTGTGAACTACATACATGTTGTTATTAGTCTCTGTTCATGGTGTGAACTACATACATGTTGTTATTAGTCTCTGTTCATGGTGTGAACTACATATATGTTGTTATTAGTCTCTGTTCATGGTGTGAACTACATACATGTTATTAGTCTCTGTTCATGGTGTGAACTACATACATGTTATTAGTCTCTGTTCATGGTGTGAACTACATACATGTTATTAGTCTCTGTTCATGGTGTGAACTACATACATGTTATTAGTCTCTGTTCATGGTGTGAACTACATACATGTTGTTATTAGTCTCTGTTCATGGTGTGAACTACATACATGTTGTTATTAGTCTCTGTTCATGGTGTGAACTACATACATGTTGTTATTAGTCTCTGTTCATGGTGTGAACTACATACATGTTGTTATTACTCTCTGTTCATGGTGTGAACTACATACATGTTGTTATTAGTCTCTGTTCATGGTGTGAACTACATACATGTTGTTATTAGTCTCTGTTCATGGTGTGAACTACATACATGTTATTAGTTATTAGTCTCTCTGTTCATGGTGTGAACTACATACATGTTATTAGTCTCTGTTCATGGTGTGAACTACATACATGTTGTTATTAGTCTCTGTTCATGGTGTGAACTACATACATGTTATTAGTCTCTGTTCATGGTGTGAACTACATACATGTTGTTATTAGTCTCTGTTCATGGTGTGAACTACATACATGTTGTTATTAGTCTCTGTTCATGTGTGTGAACTCATGGTGTGAACTACATACATGTTGTTATTAGTCTCTGTTCATGGTGTGAACTACATACATGTTGTTATTAGTCTCTGTTCATGGTGTGAACTACATACATGTTGTTATTAGTCTCTGTTCATGTGTGTGAACTACATACATGTTGTTGTTATTAGTCTCTGTTCATGGTGTGAACTACATACATGTTATTAGTCTCTGTTCATGGTGTGAACTACATACATGTTGTTATTAGTCTCTGTTCATGGTGTGAACTACATACATGTTATTAGTCTCTGTTCATGGTGTGAACTACATACATGTTATTAGTCTCTGTTCATGGTGTGAACTACATACATGTTATTAGTCTCTGTTCATGGTGTGAACTACATACATGTTATTAGTCTCTGTTCATGGTGTGAACTACATACATGTTGTTATTAGTCTCTGTTATTAGTCATACATGTTAGTCTTGTTATGGTGTGAACTACATACATGTTATTAGTCTCTGTTCATGGTGTGAACTACATACATGTTATTAGTCTCTGTTCATGGTGTGAACTACATACATGTTATTAGTCTCTGTTCATGGTGTGAACTACATACATGTTATTAGTCTCTGTTCATGGTGTGAACTACATACATGTTGTTATTAGTCTCTGTTCATGGTGTGAACTACATACATGTTGTTATTAGTCTCTGTTCATGGTGTGAACTACATACATGTTGTTATTAGTCTCTGTTCATGGTGTGAACTACATACATGTTGTTATTAGTCTCTGTTCATGGTGTGAACTACATACATGTTGTTATTAGTCTCTGTTCATGGTGTGAACTACATACATGTTGTTATTAGTCTCTGTTCATGGTGTGAACTACATACATGTTGTTATTAGTCTCTGTTCATGGTGTGAACTACATACATGTTGTTATTAGTCTCTGTTCATGGTGTGAACTACATACATGTTGTTATTAGTCTCTGTTCATGGTGTGAAACATACATACATGTTGTTATTAAGTCTCTGTTCATGGTGTGAAACATACATGTTGTTATTAGTCTCTGTTCATGGTGTGAACTACATTGTTATTAGTCTCTGTTCATGGTGTGAACTACATACATGTTGTTATTAGTCTCTGTTCATGGTGTGAACTACATACATGTTGTTATTAGTCTCTGTTCATGGTGTGAACATACATGTTATATGTTGTTATTAGTGTCTGTTCATGGTGTGAAACTACATGTTGTTATTAGTCTCTGTTCATGGTGTGAACTACATACATGTTATTAGTCTCTGTTCATGGTGTGAAACTACATGTTATACATGTTGTTGTTATTAGTCTCTGTTCATGGTGTGAACTACATACATGTTGTTATTAGTCTCTGTTCATGGTGTGAACTACATACATGTTGTTATTAGTCTCTGTTCATGGTGTGAACTACATACATGTTGTTATTAGTCTCTGTTCATGGTGTGAACTACATGTTGTTATTATGTTGTTATTAGTCTCTGTTCATGGTGTGAACTACATACATGTTATTAGTCTCTGTTCATGGTGTGAACTACATACATGTTATTAGTCTCTGTTCATGGTGTGAACTACATACATGTTATTAGTCTCTGTTCATGGTGTGAACTACATACATGTTATTAGTCTCTGTTCATGGTGTGAACTACATACATGTTGTTATTAGTCTCTGTTCATGGTGTGAACTACATACATGTTGTTATTAGTCTCTGTTCATGGTGTGAACTACATACATGTTGTTATTAGTCTCTGTTCATGGTGTGAACTACATAGTCTCTGTTCATGTTGTTATGTTATTAGTCTCTGTTCATGGTGTGAACTACATACATGTTGTTATTAGTCTCTGTTCATGGTGTGAACTACATAAATGTTGTTATTAGTCTCTGTTCATGGTGTGAACTACATACATGTTGTTATTAGTCTCTGTTCATGGTGTGAACTACATACATGTTATTAGTCTCTGTTCATGGTGTGAACTACATACATGTTGTTATTAGTCTCTGTTCATGGTGTGAACTACATACATGTTATTAGTCTCTGTTCATGGTGTGAACTACATACATGTTGTTATTAGTCTCTGTTCATGGTGTGAACTACATACATGTTATTAGTCTCTGTTCATGGTGTGAACTACATACATGTTGTTATTAGTCTCTGTTCATGGTGTGAACTACATACATGTTATTAGTCTCTGTTCATGGTGTGAACTACATACATGTTATTAGTCTCTGTTCATGGTGTGAACTACATACATGTTATTAGTCTCTGTTCATGGTGTGAACTACATACATGTTATTAGTCTCTGTTCATGGTGTGAACTACATACATGTTGTTATTAGTCTCTGTTCATGGTGTGAACTACATACATGTTATTAGTCTCTGTTCATGGTGTGAACTACATACATGTTATTAGTCTCTGTTCATGGTGTGAACTACATACATGTTATTAGTCTCTGTTCATGGTGTGAACTACATACATGTTGTTATTAGTCTCTGTTCATGGTGTGAACATACATGTTATTAGTCTCTGTTCATGAACTACATTGTTATTAGTCTCTGTTCATGGTGTGAACATACATTAGTCTCTGTTCATGTTGTTATTAGTCTCTGTTCATGGTGTGAACTACATACATGTTATTAGTCTCTGTTCATGGTGTGAACTACATACATGTTATTAGTCTCTGTTCATGGTGTGAACTACATACATGTTATTAGTCTCTGTTCATGGTGTGAACTACATACATGTTATTAGTCTCTGTTCATGGTGTGAACTACATACATGTTGTTATTAGTCTCTGTTCATGGTGTGAACTACATACATGTTGTTATTAGTCTCTGTTCATGGTGTGAAACATACATGTTATTAGTCTCTGTTCATGGTGTGAAACTACATGTTATTAGTCTCTGTTCATGGTGTGAACTACATACATGTTATTAGTCTCTGTTCATGGTGTGAACTACATACATGGTGTGTTGTTAGTCTCTGTTCATGGTGTGAACTACATACATGTTATTATGTTCATGTGTGAACTACATACATGTCTCTGTTCATGGTGTGAACTACATACATGTTGTTATTAGTCTCTGTTCATGGTGTGAACTACATGTTGTTATTAGTCTCTGTTCATGTGTGAACTTAATGTTGTTATTAGTCTCTGTTCATGGTGTGAACTACATACATGTTGTTATTAGTCTCTGTTCATGGTGTGAACTACATACATGTTATTAGTCTCTGTTCATGGTGTGAACATACATGTTATTAGTCTCTGTTCATGTTGTTGTTAGTCTCTGTTCATGGTGTGAACTACATACATGTTGTTATTAGTCTCTGTTCATGGTGTGAACTACATACATGTTGTTATTAGTCTCTGTTCATGGTGTGAACTACATACATGTTGTTATTAGTCTCTGTTCATGGTGTGAACTACATACATGTTGTTATTAGTCTCTGTTCATGGTGTGAACTACATACATGTTGTTGTTAGTCTCTGTTCATGGTGTGAACTACATACATGTTGTTATTAGTCTCTGTTCATGGTGTGAACTACATACATGTTGTTGTTATTAGTCTCTGTTCATGGTGTGAACTACATACATGTTGTTATTAGTCTCTGTTCATGGTGTGAACTACATACATGTTGTTATTAGTCTCTGTTCATGGTGTGAACTACATACATGTTGTTATTAGTCTCTGTTCATGGTGTGAACTACATATATGTTGTTATTAGTCTCTGTTCATGGTGTGAACTACATACATGTTATTAGTCTCTGTTCATGGTGTGAACTACATACATGTTATTAGTCTCTGTTCATGGTGTGAACTACATACATGTTATTAGTCTCTGTTCATGGTGTGAACTACATACATGTTATTAGTCTCTGTTCATGGTGTGAACTACATACATGTTGTTATTAGTCTCTGTTCATGGTGTGAACTACATACATGTTATTAGTCTCTGTTCATGGTGTGAACTACATACATGTTGTTATTAGTCTCTGTTCATGGTGTGAACTACATACATGTTATTAGTCTCTGTTCATGGTGTGAACTACATACATGTTGTTATTAGTCTCTGTTCATGGTGTGAACTACATACATGTTGTTATTAGTCTCTGTTCATGGTGTGAACTACATACATGTTGTTATTAGTCTCTGTTCATGGTGTGAACTACATACATGTTATTAGTCTCTGTTCATGGTGTGAACTACATACATGTTATTAGTCTCTGTTCATGGTGTGAACTACATACATGTTATTAGTCTCTGTTCATGGTGTGAACTACATACATGTTGTTATTAGTCTCTGTTCATGGTGTGAACTACATACATGTTGTTATTAGTCTCTGTTCATGGTGTGAACTACATACATGTTGTTATTAGTCTCTGTTCATGGTGTGAACTACATACATGTTGTTATTAGTCTCTGTTCATGGTGTGAACTACATACATGTTGTTATTAGTCTCTGTTCATGGTGTGAACTACATACATGTTGTTATTAGTCTCTGTTCATGGTGTGAACTACATACATGTTGTTATTAGTCTCTGTTCATGGTGTGAACTACATACATGTTGTTATTAGTCTCTGTTCATGGTGTGAACTACATACATGTTGTTATTAGTCTCTGTTCATGGTGTGAACTACATACATGTTGTTATTAGTCTCTGTTCATGGTGTGAACTACATACATGTTGTTATTAATCTCTGTTCATGGTGTGAACTACATACATGTTGTTATAAGTCTCTGTTCATGGTGTGAACTACATACATGTTGTTATTAGTCTCTGTTCATGGTGTGAACTACATACATGTTGTTATTAGTCTCTGTTCATGGTGTGAACTACATATATGTTGTTATTAGTGTCTGTTCATGGTGTGAACTACATACATGTTGTTATTAGTCTCTGTTCATGGTGTGAACTACATACATGTTGTTGTTATTAGTCTCTGTTCATGGTGTGAACTACATACATGTTGTTATTAGTCTCTGTTCATGGTGTGAACTACATACATGTTGTTATTAGTCTCTGTTCATGGTGTGAACTACATACATGTTGTTATTAGTCTCTGTTCATGGTGTGAACTACATATATGTTGTTATTAGTCTCTGTTCATGGTGTGAACTACATACATGTTATTAGTCTCTGTTCATGGTGTGAACTACATACATGTTATTAGTCTCTGTTCATGGTGTGAACTACATACATGTTATTAGTCTCTGTTCATGGTGTGAACTACATACATGTTATTAGTCTCTGTTCATGGTGTGAACTACATACATGTTGTTATTAGTCTCTGTTCATGGTGTGAACTACATACATGTTGTTATTAGTCTCTGTTCATGGTGTGAACTACATACATGTTGTTATTAGTCTCTGTTCATGGTGTGAACTACATACATGTTGTTATTAGTCTCTGTTCATGGTGTGAACTACATACATGTTGTTATTAGTCTCTGTTCATGGTGTGAACTACATAAATGTTGTTATTAGTCTCTGTTCATGGTGTGAACTACATACATGTTGTTATTAGTCTCTGTTCATGGTGTGAACTACATACATGTTATTAGTCTCTGTTCATGGTGTGAACTACATACATGTTGTTATTAGTCTCTGTTCATGGTGTGAACTACATACATGTTATTAGTCTCTGTTCATGGTGTGAACTACATACATGTTGTTATTAGTCTCTGTTCATGGTGTGAACTACATACATGTTATTAGTCTCTGTTCATGGTGTGAACTACATACATGTTGTTATTAGTCTCTGTTCATGGTGTGAACTACATACATGTTATTAGTCTCTGTTCATGGTGTGAACTACATACATGTTATTAGTCTCTGTTCATGGTGTGAACTACATACATGTTATTAGTCTCTGTTCATGGTGTGAACTACATACATGTTATTAGTCTCTGTTCATGGTGTGAACTACATACATGTTGTTATTAGTCTCTGTTCATGGTGTGAACTACATACATGTTATTAGTCTCTGTTCATGGTGTGAACTACATACATGTTATTAGTCTCTGTTCATGGTGTGAACTACATACATGTTATTAGTCTCTGTTCATGGTGTGAACTACATACATGTTGTTATTAGTCTCTGTTCATGGTGTGAACTACATACATGTTGTTATTAGTCTCTGTTCATGGTGTGAACTACATACATGTTGTTATTAGTCTCTGTTCATGGTGTGAACTACATACATGTTATTAGTCTCTGTTCATGGTGTGAACTACATACATGTTATTAGTCTCTGTTCATGGTGTGAACTACATACATGTTATTAGTCTCTGTTCATGGTGTGAACTACATACATGTTATTAGTCTCTGTTCATGGTGTGAACTACATATATGTTGTTATTAGTGTCTGTTCATGGTGTGAACTACATACATGTTGTTATTAGTCTCTGTTCATGGTGTGAACTACATACATGTTGTTATTAGTCTCTGTTCATGGTGTGAACTACATACATGTTGTTGTTAGTCTCTGTTCATGGTGTGAACTACATATATGTTGTTGTTAGTCTCTGTTCATGGTGTGAACTACATACATGTTGTTATTAGTCTCTGTTCATGGTGTGAACTACATACATGTTGTTAATAGTCTCTGTTCATGGTGTGAACTACATACATGTTGTTATTAGTCTCTGTTCATGGTGTGAACTACATACATGTTATTAGTCTCTGTTCATGGTGTGAACTACATACATGTTGTTGTTAGTCTCTGTTCATGGTGTGAACTACATACATGTTGTTATTAGTCTCTGTTCATGGTGTGAACTACATACATGTTGTTATTAGTCTCTGTTCATGGTGTGAACTACATACATGTTGTTATTAGTCTCTGTTCATGGTGTGAACTACATACATGTTGTTATTAGTCTCTGTTCATGGTGTGAACTACATACATGTTGTTGTTAGTCTCTGTTCATGGTGTGAACTACATACATGTTGTTATTAGTCTCTGTTCATGGTGTGAACTACATACATGTTGTTGTTATTAGTCTCTGTTCATGGTGTGAACTACATACATGTTGTTGTTAGTCTCTGTTCATGGTGTGAACTACATACATGTTGTTGTTAGTCTCTGTTCATGGTGTGAACTACATACATGTTGTTATTAGTCTCTGTTCATGGTGTGAACTACAGACATGTTGTTGTTAGTCTCTGTTCATGGTGTGAACTACATACATGTTGTTGTTAGTCTCTGTTCATGGTGTGAACTACATACATGTTGTTGTTAGTCTCTGTTCATGGTGTGAACCACATACATGTTGTTGTTAGTCTCTGTTCATGGTGTGAACTACATACATGTTGTTGTTAGTCTCTGTTCATGGTGTGAACTACATACATGTTGTTGTTAGTCTCTGTTCATGGTGTGAACCACATACATGTTGTTGTTAGTCTCTGTTCATGGTGTGAACTACATACATGTTGTTATTAGTCTCTGTTCATGGTGTGAACTACATACATGTTGTTATTAGTCTCTGTTCATGGTGTGAACTACATACATGTTGTTATTAGTCTCTGTTCATGGTGTGAACTACATACATGTTGTTAATAGTCTCTGTTCATGGTGTGAACTACATACATGTTGTTATTAGTCTCTGTTCATGGTGTGAACTACATACATGTTATTAGTCTCTGTTCATGGTGTGAACTACATACATGTTGTTGTTAGTCTCTGTTCATGGTGTGAACTACATACATGTTGTTATTAGTCTCTGTTCATGGTGTGAACTACATACATGTTGTTATTAGTCTCTGTTCATGGTGTGAACTACATACATGTTGTTATTAGTCTCTGTTCATGGTGTGAACTACATACATGTTGTTATTAGTCTCTGTTCATGGTGTGAACTACATACATGTTGTTGTTAGTCTCTGTTCATGGTGTGAACTACATACATGTTGTTATTAGTCTCTGTTCATGGTGTGAACTACATACATGTTGTTGTTATTAGTCTCTGTTCATGGTGTGAACTACATACATGTTGTTGTTAGTCTCTGTTCATGGTGTGAACTACATACATGTTGTTGTTAGTCTCTGTTCATGGTGTGAACTACATACATGTTGTTATTAGTCTCTGTTCATGGTGTGAACTACAGACATGTTGTTGTTAGTCTCTGTTCATGGTGTGAACTACATACATGTTGTTGTTAGTCTCTGTTCATGGTGTGAACTACATACATGTTGTTGTTAGTCTCTGTTCATGGTGTGAACCACATACATGTTGTTGTTAGTCTCTGTTCATGGTGTGAACTACATACATGTTGTTATTAGTCTCTGTTCATGGTGTGAACTACATACATGTTGTTATTAGTCTCTGTTCATGGTGTGAACTACATACATGTTGTTATTAGTCTCTGTTCATGGTGTGAACTACATACATGTTGTTATTAGTCTCTGTTCATGGTGTGAACTACATACATGTTGTTATTAGTCTCTGTTCATGGTGTGAACTACATACATGTTGTTATTAGTCTCTGTTCATGGTGTGAACTACATACATGTTGTTATTAGTCTCTGTTCATGGTGTGAACTACATACATGTTGTTATTAGTCTCTGTTCATGGTGTGAACTACATACATGTTGTTATTAGTCTCTGTTCATGGTGTGAACTACATACATGTTGTTGTTAGTCTCTGTTCATGGTGTGAACTACATACATGTTGTTATTAGTCTCTGTTCATGGTGTGAACTACATACATGTTGTTGTTATTAGTCTCTGTTCATGGTGTGAACTACATACATGTTGTTATTAGTCTCTGTTCATGGTGTGAACTACATATACACCACCATTCAAAAGAAAAGCACGTTTTGTTGTCCATTAAAATGACATTAAATTGATCAGAAATACAGTGTAGACATTGTTGTAAATGACTATTGTAGCTGGAAACTGCAAAATTTTAATTGAATATCTACATAGGCGTACAGAGGCCCATTATCAGCAACCATAACTCCTGTGTTCCAATGGCACGTTGTGTTTGCTAATCCAAGTTTATCATTTTAAAAGGCTAATTGATCATTGGAAAACAATTTTGCAATTATGTTTGCACAGCTGAAAACTGTTGTTTGATTAAAAAAGTAATACAACTGGGCTTCTTTAGACTAGTTGAGTATCTGGAGCATCATTATTTGTGGGTTCGATTACAGGCTCAAAAGGGCCAGAAACAAAGACCTTTCTTCAGAAACCCATCAGTCCATACTTGTTCTGAGAAATGAAGGCTATTCCATGCAATAAATTGCCAAGAAACTGAAGATCTTGTACAATGCTGTGTACTACTCCCTTCACAGAGCAGAGCAAACTGTCTCGAACCTGAATAGAAAGAGGAGTGGGAGGCCCCGGTGCACAACTGAGCAAGAGGACAAGTACAGTAGAGTGTCTAGTTTGAGAAACAGTCCTTAACTGGCAGTTTCATTAAATAGTACCCGCAAAACACCAGTCTCAACGTCAACAGTGAAGAGGCGACTCCGGGATGCTGGCCTTCTAGGCAGAGTTCCTCTGTCCAGTGTCTGTGTTCTTTTGCGCATCTTAATCTTAATTTTTTTTGACCAGTCTGAGATATGGCATTTTATTTGTAACTCTGCCTAGAAGGCCACAGAGTGGCCACACAGAGTTCAAGTAACAGACACATCTCAACATCAACTGTTCAAAGGAGACTGCGTGAATCAGGTCTTCATGGTCAAATTGCTGCAAAGAAACCACTACTAAAGGACATCCAATAAGAAGAAGAGACTTGCTTGGGCCAAGAAACACGAGCAATGGACATTCGACCGGTGGAAATCAGTAATTTGGTCGGATGAGTCCAAATTTGAGATTTTCGGTTCCAACCGCCATGTCTTTGTGAGACACAGACTAGGTGAACAGATGATCTCCTCAATGTGTGGTTCCCACCGTGAAGCATGGAGGAGGAGGTGTGATGTTGTGGGGGTGCTTTTCTAGTGACATTGTCTGTGATTTATTTAGAATTCAAGGCACGCTTAACCAGCATGGCTACCACAGGATTCTGCACCGATATGCCATCCCATCTGGTTTGCGCTTATCATTTGTTTTTCAACTGGACAATGACCCAAAACATACCTCCAGGCTGTGGAAGGGCTATTTGACCATGAAGGAGAGTGATGGAGTGCTGCATCAGATGACCTGGCCTCCACAATCACTTGATCTCAACCCAATTGAAATGGTTTGGGATGAGTTGGACCGCAGAGTGAAGGAAAAGCATCCAACAAGTGCTCAGCATATGTGGGAACTCCTTCAAGACTGTTGGAAAAGCATTCCAGGTGAAGCTGGTTGAGAGAATGCCAAGAGGGGGCAAAGCTGTCATCAAGGCAAAGGGTGGCTACTTTGAAGAATATCATATCCAAAATATATTTTGATTTACTTAACACTTTTGGTTACTACATGATTCCATATGTGTTATTTCATAGTGTTGATGTCTTCACTATTATTCTACAATGTAAAAAATAATACAAATAAAGAAAACCCCTTGAATGAGGAGGCGTGTCCAAACTTTTGACTGGTACTGT
This sequence comes from Oncorhynchus masou masou, assembly GCF_036934945.1. Classification (NCBI taxonomy): domain Eukaryota; kingdom Metazoa; phylum Chordata; class Actinopteri; order Salmoniformes; family Salmonidae; genus Oncorhynchus; species Oncorhynchus masou. Next base: position 69,920 of record NW_027008442.1, on the reverse strand, counting down.
ATGTGATGCGTACAGAACTATGTAATGTATATCCATCCAGGGGTCCACAAGGTTTGACTGACCGACATGGAGGGAGAGGCAGAGACAGAGGGAAAAGAAAGAGATTAAGAAACACGGTCTTTATTTGGACATGAGGAGTTCCCAGAAACCCAAGAGTAGCTCTGAGACAAGAAGGAAGCACTCTCAGAGTCTTTTACAACATCCCCATGGTTTGAGACAGAGAGAGAGAGAGAGACAGAGAGAGAAAGAAACAGAGAGAAACAGAGAGAAAGAAACAGAGAGAGAAACAGAGAGAGAAAGAGAGAAAGAGACAGAGAGAGAGAGAGACAAAGAGAGAGAAAGAAACAGAGATACATAGAGAGAGAGAAACAGAGAGAGAAAGAGAGAGAGACAAAGAGAGAGAGAGACAGAGAGAGAAACAGAGAGAGAAACAGAAAGAGAGATACATAGAGAGAAAGAGAAACAGAGAGAGAGAGAAAGAGAGATACCTAGAGAGAGAGATGCGTCGAGAGAGAGGGAGAGAAAGGAAGGAAGAAAGAGAGAGAGAACTCCAAGGTTTGCTTAGCTTCCTAATTGTTAGTTTATTTTTGTGCAAGGTCAATGTGTGAATGAGATCCTAGGGGAAACCCAAAGCGCCGGCTAAACTAGCAAACTAAACTCCAGAGGACTGCTCTAAAACTCAGTCCCACATGGTACCCTTTTCCCCCTCTCTCTGACTAGACAAAACATTAGGAACACCATCCTAATATTGGGTTGCAGAGTAGGGTAGGGGGTAGAGTGGGGTAGGGGGTAGAGTAGGGTAGGGTAGGGGTAGAGTAGGGTAGGGGGTAGAGTGGAGTAGGGGGTAGAGTGGGGTAGGGGAAAGAGTAGGGTAGGGTAGGGGGTAGAGTAGGGTAGGGGGTAGAGTGGGGTAGGGGGTAGAGTAGGGTAGGGGGTAGAGTGGGGTAGGGGGTAGAGTAGGGTAGGGTAGGGGGTAGAGTAGGGTAGGGTATGGGGTAGAGTAGGGTAGGGGTAGGGTCGGGTAGGGGGCAGAGTAGGGACAGGTAGTGTAGGGGGTAGGGTAGGGATAGGTAGGGTAGAGGGTAGGGTTGGGTAGGGTAGGGGACAGGTGGGGTAGGGACAGGTAGGGTAGAGGGTAGGGACAGGTAGGGTAGAGGGTAGGGTAGGGAGTAGGAACAGGTAGGGTAGGGGGTAGGGTAGGGAGTAGGAACAGGTAGGGTAGGGGGTAGGGACAGGTAGGGTAGGGGGTAGGGGGTAGAGTAGGGACAGGTAGGGTAGGGTAGAGGGTAGGGGGTAGGGTAGGGACAGGTAGGGTAGGGAGTAGGGACAGGTAGGGGGTAGGGTAGGGACAGGTAAGGTAGGGGATAGGGTAGGGTAAGGGTAGGGGGTAGGGTAGGGATAGGTAGGGTAGGGACAGGTAGGGTAGAGGGTAGGGAGTAGAGTAGGGACAGGTAGGGTAGGGAGTAGGGACAGGTAGGTTAGGTGGTAGGGTAGGGTAGGGGTAGGGACAGGTAGGGTAGAGGGTAGTGTAGGGAGTAGAGTAGGGGGTAAGGTAGGGAGTAGAGTAGGGTAGGGGTAGGGTCGGGTAGGGGGTAGAGTAGGGACAGGTAGTGTAGGTGGTAGGGTAGGGATAGGTAGGGTAGGGGGTAGGGTTGGGTAGGGTAGGGAGTAGGGACAGGTAGGGTAGGGGGTAGGGTAGGGAAAGGTAGGGTTGGGAGTAGGGACAGGTAGGGTAGGGACAGGTAGGGTAGGGACAGGTAGGGTAGGGACAGGTAGGGTAGGGAGTAGGGACAGGTAGGGTAGGGACAGGTAGGGTAGGGAGTAGGGACAGGTAGGTAGGGTAGGGACATGTAGGGTAGGGGCAGGTAGGGACAGGTAGGGTAGGGTAGGGACAGGTAGGGTAGGGGGTAGGGTAGGGAAAGGTAGCGTAGGGAGTAGGGTCAGGTAGGGTAGAGGATGGGGGTAGGGAGATAGAGTAGGGGGAAGGAAGGGGGGGAAATAATTTATTGGGGGCACCCAAATGGCCTCTGCTCTGCTGCAGCCTGTAGTGTGTGTGTGTGTGTGTGTGTGTGTGTGTGTGTGTGTGTGTGTGTGTGTGTGTGTGTGTGTGTGTGTGTGTGTGTGTGTGTGTGTGTGTGTGTGTGTGTGTGTGTGTGCTGTCAGTGGGGCTAACACCCTTGGAGTCTGGTGGGGTCGAAAGGTCACCGAACATTCCTCAGAGGTAATGGGGCCACTCACCCCGACCCACTGCCCGAATCCACAGTTCGTTATAGAGACTAAACCACGGCCCGAATCCATAGCTAGTTATAGAGACTAAACCACTGCCCAAATCCACAGTTAGTTATAGAGACTTAACCACTGCCTGAATCCACAGTCAGAGACTTAACCACTGCCTGAATCCACAGTCAGAGACTTAACCACTGCCTGAATCCCCAGTTAGAGACTTAACCACTGCCTGAATCCCCAGTTAGTTATAGAGACTTAACCACTGCCTGAATCCCCAGTTAGAGACTTAACCACTGCCTGAATCCCCAGTTAGAGACTTAACCACTGCCTGAATCCCCAGTTAGTTATAGAGACTTAACCACTGCCTGAATCCCCAGTTAGAGACTTAACCACTGCCTGAATCCACAGTTAGAGACTTCACCACTGCCTGAATCCACAGTTAGAGACTTAACCACTGCCTGAATCCACAGTTAGAGACGTAACCACTGCCTGAATCCCCAGTTAGAGACTTAACCACTGCCTGAATCCCCAGTTAGAGACTTAACCACTGCCTGAATCCACAGTTAGAGACTTAACCACTGCCTGAATCTCCAGTTAGAGACTTAACCACTGCCTGAATCCACAGTTAGAGACTTAACCACT
>NW_027008442.1:44552-64552 GCF_036934945.1 Oncorhynchus masou masou | reverse complement strand
TGTGTGTGTGCGTGCGTGCGTACCTGTGCGTGTGAGACACGTTCATGTAACCATGTGTGTGTGTGTGTGTGTGACGGGGGCACCATTTGGTAAGGATAGAGGAGATTACATCTAATCCATTAGCTCAGAGGGTTTTGGGTTTGCAATCTGGCCAATGAGCCTCAACCCGTATCTGATACTTTGACAGAGCGGCTTGAACCCCCCCCCCCCCCCTCTGGTGCATGTAAGATTATGGGCTCAGTAGGTTTGAGTGACAAGGGTTTTCCTCTGTGTTATTGTTGTCGTCCGGCCCAGACGGAAGACGGGATGAGAGGGATGAGAGGGATGGGTGAACAGGGTTTGGCGCGGTCCGTTTCATCTGTTCTCATCTCTCTGTTCTCCCGGGTGTCTCTTTAACTTCCTTTCTCTGCCCTGAAATCTCTCTTCTCTCAGTAACTAGCTGGCTGTTCTGCCAGGGATTTGTCTTGCATGGACGGGCCGGGAGGGAGGGGGGAGCCGGGAGGAGGGGATGGAGGGGGCCGGGAGGGACCAGGGCCTTTTGTGGAAGTGACAGGGGCGTATCTGGGAAGTCACAGCCTGATGGACCTCTTAGCCGTCTGGGCTCCATGACAGGGAAACGGGAGAGACACGGGGGGAGACAGAGGGGAGACAGGGGGAGACAGGGGGGGAGACGGGGGAGACGGGGGGAGACGGGGGGAGACGGGGGGAGACGGGGGGAGACATGGGGGGAGACAGGGGGAGACGGGGGAGACGGGGGAGACAGGGGGAGACATGGGGGAGACAGGGGGAGACATGGGGGAGACAGGGGGAGACCGGGGAGAGACAGTGACACTAGCTGGGTGTGTGAGGGAGGTTCCACCGTTCCAGTCTCGTGAGCTCAGTGTCTCTCTGCCACACATCAAAAACAGAGCGGCGCTGTCTGACACAGTCTTGTGCAGCTGACCTTGTGGGGACATACAAATCAGTCCCATTCAAAATCCTATTTTCCTTAACCCCTAACCTGTACCCTTACCCTAACCTTAACCCTCATCCTTAGCTCCTAACCCTAAAACTAACCCGAGCTCCTAACCCTAAAACTAACCCTAGCTCCTAACCCTAACCCTAAAACTAACCCTAGCTCCTAACCTTAACCCTAAAACTAACCCTAGCTCCTAAGTCTAGCTCCTAACCTTCACCCTAAAACTAACCCTAGCTCCTAACTCTAGCTCCTAACTCTAACCCTAAAACTAACCCTAAAACTAACCCTAACACCTAACCCTAGCTCCTAACCCTAACCCTAACACCGAACCCTAGCTCCTAACCCTAAAACTAACCCGAGCTCCTAACTCTAGCTCCTAACCCAAACCCTAAAACTAACCCTAAAACTAACCCTAACACCCCACCCTATCTCCTAACCCTAAAACTAACCCTAGCGCCTAACCCTAGCTCCTAACCCTAAAACTAACCCTAGCTCCTAACCCTAAAACTAACCCTAGCTCCTAACCCTAGCTCCTAACCCTAACACCTAACCCTAACACCTAACCCTAACACCTAACCCTAGCTCCTAACCCTAACACCTAACCCTAGCTCCTAACCCTAGCTCCAAACCCTAAAACTAACCCTAGCTCCTAACTCAAGCTACTAACCCGAAAACTAACTCTCGCACCTAACCCTAACCTTAACACTAAAACTAACCCTAGCTCCTAACCCTAAAACTAACCTTAGCTCCTAACCCTAGCTCCTAACCCTAAAACTAACCCTAGCTCCTAACCCTAACCCTAAAACTAACCCTAGCTCTTAACCCTAGCTCCTAACCCTAACCCTAAAACGAACCCTAACACCTAACCCTAGCTCCTAACCCTAAAACTAACCCTAGCTCCTAACCCTAGCTCCTAACCCTAACACCTAACCCTAACACCTAACCCTAACACCTAACCCTAGCTCCTAACCCTAACACCTAACCCTAGCTCCTAACCCTAGCTCCAAACCCTAAAACTAACCCTAGCTCCTAACTCAAGCTACTAACCCGAAAACTAACTCTCGCACCTAACCCTAACCTTAACACTAAAACTAACCCTAGCTCCTAACCCTAGCTCCTAACCCTAAAACTAACCTTAGCTCCTAACCCTAGCTCCTAACCCTAAAACTAACCCTAGCTCCTAACCCTAACCCTAAAACTAACCCTAGCTCTTAACCCTAGCTCCTAACCCTAACCCTAAAACGAACCCTAACACCTAACCCTAGCTCCTAACCCTAAAACTAACCCTAGCTCCTAACTCTAGCTCCTAACCCTAAACCTAAAACTAACACTAACACCGAACCCTAGCTCCTAACCCTAACCCTAAAACTAACCCTAACACCTAACCCTAGCTCCTAACCCTAAAACTAACCCTAGCTCCTAACCCTAGCTCCTAACCCTAGCTCCTAACCCTAAAACTAACCCTAGCTCCTAACCCTAGCTCCAAACCCTAGCTCCTAACCCTAACCCTAAAACTAACCCTAGCTTCTAACCCTAAAACTAACCCTAGCTCCTAACCCTAGCTCCTAACCCTAAAACTAACCCTAGGTCCTAACCCTAACCCTAAAACTAACCCTAGCTCCTAACCCTAGCTCCTAACCCTAACCCTAAAACTAACCTTAGCTCCTAACCCTAAAACTAACCCTAGCTCTTAACCCTAGCTCTTAACCCTAGCTCCTAACCCTAAAACTAACCCTAGTTCCTAACCCTAAAACTAACCCTAGCTCCTAACCCTAAAACTAACCCTAGCCCCTAACCCTAAAACTAACCCTAGCCCCTAACCCTAACCCTAAAACTAACCCTAGTTCCTAACCCTAACCCTAAAACTAACCCTAGCTCCTAACCCTAACCCTAAAACTAACCCTAGTTCCTAACCCTAACCCTAAAACTAACCCTAGCTCCTAACCCTAACACCTAACCCTAGCTCCTAACCCTAACCCTAAAACTAACCCTAACACCGAACCCTAGCTCCTAACCCTAAAACTAACCCTAGCTCCTAACTCTAGCTCCTAACCCAAACCCTAAAACTAACCCTAAAACTAACCCTAGCGCCTAACCCTAGCTCCTAACCCTAAAACTAACCCTAGCTCCTAACCCTAAAACTAACCCTAGCTCCTAACCCTAGCTCCTAACCCTAACGCTAAAACTAACCCCAACTCCTAACTCTAGCTCCTAACCCTAAACTAACCCTAGCTCCTAACCCTAGCTCCTAACCCAAAAACTAACCCTAGCTCCTAACCCTAGCTCCTAACCCTAACCCTAAAACGAACCCTAGCTCCTAACCCTAACCCTAAAACTAACCCTAGCTCCTAACCCTAGCTCCTAACCCTAACACCTAACCCTAGCTCCTAACCCTAGCTCCTAACCCTAAAACTAACCCTAGCTCCTAACTCTAGCTCCTAACCCTAACCCTAAAACGAACCCTAGCTCCTAACCCTAACCCTAAAACTAACCCTAGCTCCTAACCCTAGCTCCTAACCCTAACACCTAACCCTAGCTCCTAACCCTAGCTCCAAACCCTAAAACTAACCCTAGCTCCTAACTCAAGCTCCTAACCCGAAAACTAACTCTAGCACCTAACCCTAAACCTAAACCTAACCTTAACCCTAAAACTAACCCTAGCTCCTAACCCTAGCTCCTAACCCTAGCTCCTAACCCTAACCCTAAAACTAACCCTAGCTCCTAACCCTAGCTCCAAACCCTAGCTCCTAACCCTAACCCTAAAACTAACCCTAGCTTCTAACCCTAAAACTAACCCTAGCTCCTAACCCTAGCTCCTAACCCTAAAACTAACCCTAGGTCCTAACCCTAACCCTAAAACTAACCCTAGCTCCTAACCCTAGCTCCTAACCCTAACCCTAAAACTAACCTTAGCTCCTAACCATAAAACTAACCCTAGCTCCTAACCCTAGCTCCTAACCCTAGCTCCTAACCCTAAAACTAACCCTAGTTCCTAACCCTAAAACTAACCCTAGCTCCTAACCCTAAAACTAACCCTAGCCCCTAACCCTAACCCTAAAACTAACCCTAGCCCCTAACCCTAACCCTAAAACTAACCCTAGTTCCTAACCCTAACCCTAAAACTAACCCTAGCTCCTAACCCTAACCCTAAAACTAACCCTAGCTCCTAACTCTAGCTCCTAACCCTAACCCTAAAACTAACCCTAGTTCCTAACCCTAAAACTAACCCTAGTTCCTAACCCTAACCCTAAAACTAACCCTAGCTCCTAACCCTAACCCTAACCCTAACCTAACCTTAAACCCAAACTCCCTAGAAATAGCGTTTGACCTTGTGTGGACCAACAAAATGTCCCCAGTTTGTCAAATTTTTGTTTGTCTGCTATTCTATAGTTAGACACGTCCACACACACACACACACACACACACACACACACACACACACACACACACACACACACACACACACACACACACACACACACCTGGCGAAGCAGGTTTGGGTTCTCTGCTCTTTGGAATGTCAGCCACACTTCCCTTCACTCTCTCTGTGAGAAACAAGACTTCAGGAGCGATGCTGAATATTACAACTGTCGTCTTGAAACGTTGATAGCAGTGAACGTGTCACTGGGATGACCAATGTTATTCTGCTGGTAACACTTGCTCTTTTTTACTCATTGATAGTCCCCCCTTTCTCCCCCCTCCTCTCCCCCCCTCTCCCCCCTCCATCTCCCCCTCCTCTTTCACCTCCTCTCCCCCTCCTCTTTCACCTCCTCTCCCCCTCTGTTATCTCCTCACCTCTGGGGGGTTTATTTACTTACCCCTCCATCTCCCACCTTTCACCCTGTCTGAGCTGGCCCTATTATGCCTGACCCGGGAAGCATGCCCTCGACATGGAAGGATGACTGTGCGCGTGTGTGTGCGTGTGTGTGTGTGTGTGTGCGTGCGTGCGTGTGTGCGTGTGCGCGCGCGCGTGCGTGCGTGTGTGTGACGTCAGCTCCAGTGTAGATGCACCCAGCAGGTTAAACAGCTGTAAGGACAGACGAGGACAGGAGACACTATGACCAACACGGTCCTCCCTGACACACACACCGTTATAACCTGTTACACCCTGCAATTAACTCATCAGTCAAGAGGAGAATGGAAACATTATCTTGAAAGCCCCGAGTCAAGCTTCTCATTGAACCAGGTCTGCATATATACAGTAAGGGCTTTAGGTTTACTTCAGTGGGTCTTTTTATAACAAGGGTGGCTAAGATAAGTTGAGCTTCTGAAAGGTCCCTATGAATCCTTCTGTTAGACCCACTCTGACCCAGTTTACTATGAGTAATGGGGGATAGAAGGCTGTGGAAGGCTCCAGAGTTCTAGAAAGGTCAGGGGTCATATCCTGGATTGCAGGGTGTAGAGTGGTATCCCTGCTGGGTAGTAGGGGGGGTGAGGGGTGAAAGGGACAGGGTGAGAGGGGTGAGGGGTGAGAGGGACGGGGTGAGAGGGACAGGGTGAGAGGGAAGGGGTGAGAGGGACAGGGTGAGAGGGGTGAGAGGGAAAGGGTGAGAGTGACAGGGTGAGAGGGGTGAGGGGTGAGAGTGACAGTGTGAGAGGGATGAGAGGGACAGGGTGAGAGGGGTGAGAGGGACAGGGTGAGAGGGGTGAGAGGGGTGAGGGGTGAGAGGGACAGTGTGAGAGGGATGAGAGAGACAGGGTGTGAGGGGTGAGAGGGACAGGGTGAGAGGGGTGAGAAAATACTTTGGCTAAAAGGCATACAGCTGATGTCAGAATTAATCAGAATTTACTTTTCGTAGCGGATTAGGAGAACCTACGTAGCAGGTTAACTTACGTAGCAGGTTAACTTACGTAGCAGGTTAGGATAACTTACGTAGCAGGTTAGGAGAACTTACGTAGCAGGTTAGGACAACTTGCGTAGCAGGTTAGGAGAACTTACGTAGCAGGTTAGGAGAACTTACGTAGCAGGTTAGGACAACTTACGTAGCAGGTTAGGACAACTTACGTAGCAGGTTAGGATAACTTACGTAGCAGGTTAACTTACGTAGCAGGTTAGGACAACTTACGTAGCAGGTTAACTTACGTAGCAGGTTAACTTACATAGCAGGTTAGGACAATTAACGTTGCAGGTTAGGAGAACTTACGTAGCAGGTTAACTTACGTAGCAGGTTAGGACAATTAACGTTGCAGGTTAGAATAATTAGGTCAAGGTTAGGAAAAGGGTTAGCTAAAATGCTAAAAAAAAAATCTACTTTTGACGTCAATTTGACATAAGCCGTATACAAACTAGCCATGATCGTGACAAAAGGGTGAGAAGGATTTGTGTTACACTTTGTGTTGAGTTAGTAGCCTTGGAAAGCCTCAAGTAGTTAAGCCACAAGTATGAATGGGAGTTATCGCCCCCTTGTGGATTAGAATGTAATAACCAGTTCAGTTTTAGGATACCAGAAAGAGAACCTGGATTTGCAGGTGCACAGTCATCCAGGTGTGGGAGTTGACAGGCTGTTGGGGGAAAGGTGTTAGAAAGGTATCAGGTATCTCTCGCTCTCTGTTTCTGGGGAAACAAACAGGTATGCAGAGGGGTGGCAACAGCTGCCTATAGAGAAAGTGGGGGGCAGAGGTTTTTCTGTGCTCCACTTCTCTTCCTTTACAAAATAATGGAGAGAAGCTACATGGAGGGAAGCTACATGCAGAGAAGCTATATGGAGAGAAGCTATATGCATGGAAGCTATATGGAGGGAAGCTATATGGAGAGAAGCTATATGGAGGGAAGCTATATGGAGAGAAGCTAAATGGAGAGAAGCTATATGGAGAGAAGCTATATGGAGGGAAGCTATATGCAGAGAAGCTATATGGAGAGAAGCTATATGGAGGGAAGCTATATGGAGAGAAGCTATATGGAGGGAAGCTACATGGAGGAAAGAGAAAGGGAGAGAGGGAAAGAGAAAGGGAGAGAGGGAAAGAGAAAGGGAGAGAGGGAAAGAGAAAGGGAGAGAGGGAAAGAGAAAGGGAGAGAGGGAAAGAGAAAGGGAGAGAGGGAAAGAGAAAGGGAGAGAGGGAAAGAGAAAGGGAGAGAGAGAAAGAGAAAGGGAGAGAGGGAAAGAGAAAGGGAGAGAGGGAAAGAGAAAGGGAGAGAGGGAAAGAGAAAGGGAGAGAGGGAAAGAGAAAGGGAGAGAGGGAAAGAGAAAGGGAGAGAGGGAAAGAGAAAGGGAGAGAGGGAAAGAGAAAGGGAGAGGGGGAAAGAGAAAGGGAGAGAGGGAAAGAGAAAGGGAGAGAGGGAAAGAGAAAGGGAGAGGGAAAGAGAAAGGGAGAGAGGGAAAGAGAGAGAGGGAAAGAGAAAGAGCAAAACAGAGCATAAATGAGTGATGAAGGGGTGCTTTGATGTCATCATGCCCAGTGGTTAGGGTCATTGGGCCCACAGGACACTGCACAGACACAAAGACCTCTGAATAGTCCCCCACTCCCTCTGTCCCTCACTCCTCTCTTCTCCTCTCCTCTCACCTCTCTGTCCCTTTCTCTTTCTCCCTTGAGGAGCCTGTCTCTGGCATTTATTCATAAGCTTTGCTTTTGTGTCGGACATTTGGTTCATTTGGTTCACATGGACACGTTTCTAAACACACGTGTGTGTATCAGGCATGTGAGCGTGTGTGTGACAACCGTTCAGTCCTCCAGTCCCAGCAGTCGGCTGCTACACCCTTTGTGTTTCCTCTGTTGTCCACTAGTTTAATATCACCAGTCGTCCTCTCTGTTTTCCACTAGTTTAATGTCACCAGTCGTCCTCTCTGTTTTCCACTAGTTTAATATCACCAGTCGTCCTCTGTTTTCCACTAGTTTAATATCACCAGTCGTCCTCTCTGTTTTCCACTAGTTTAATATCACCAGTCGTCCTCTGTTTTCCACTAGTTTAATGTCACCAGTCGTCCTCTCTGTTTTCCACTAGTTTAATATCACCAGTCGTCCTCTCTGTTTTCCACTAGTTTAATATCACCAGTCGTCCTCTCTGTTTTCCACTAGTTTAATATCACCAGTCATCCTCTCTGTTTTCCACTAGTTTAATATCACCAGTCGTCCTCTCTGTTTTCCACTAGTTTAATATCACCAGTCGTCCTCTCTGTTTTCCACTAGTTTAATGTCACCAGTCGTCCTCTCTGTTTTCCACTAGTTTAATATCACCAGTCGTCCTCTCTGTTTTCCACTAGTTTAATATCACCAGTCATCCTCTCTGTTTTCCACTAGTTTAATATCACCAGTCATCCTCTCTGTTTTCCACTAGTTTAATGTCACTCCTCAGATGAGTGCTTGTAAATCCGAAAAAGGAAAAATATCAGCAACACCCAAAGATGGTCACCACAAGTCATTTTTGTAAGTCATGCTTGTAAAGTTAGGATTTAAAGACAGTCTGTTGCTTTTAAGTCATGTTTATTTACTTTAGTCATGCTTAAGAGAATGTGTGTCTGTGTGTGTGTGTGTGTGCGTGTGTGTGTGTGTGTGTGTGTGTGTGTGTGTGTGTTTGTGTGTGCGTGTGTGAGTCTGTGTGTGTGTGTGTGTGTGTGTGTGTGTGTGTGTGTGTGTGTGTGTGTGTGTGTGTGTGTGTGTGTGTGTGTGTGTGTGTGTGTTGTGTGTGTGTTGTGTGTCTTGTGCTTCAGACATTTCCTCTAAGGGCCGTATCTAATGGTCAGTGACTGTTTGGACTCTCTCCCCATCTTCACCTTGATCCCAACGTCTATATGTATAGTGAGGAATTGTCTGACTAGTTTGGACAATAGGTACATTTCCTCTGCTGGTTCTGTGTGTTATTTTAAAGTCAACTGTTTGTTTAGTTTAGGTTGTGGTATTGAACCAGCTGGAAGCTTCTCTGTGTAGATCAGCAGGAAGCTTTCAGTCCACTAAACTAAAGGTTTGTTATGTATTTTAGGACCGAATGGCCATTCTCCATTCTCCATTCCCCATTCTCCATTCTCCATTCCCCATTCTCCATTCTCCAGTCCCCCGCCCATTGTTTCCCAAAACACTCCCCCTGGCTGCCTCTCTGTTAGACAAGAGAGTGTAAAGTCAAACACCCTGGGGCTCTCTCTCTGGCAGTGCTCTGCTGTGTTTGGAGGAAGAGGCACTCTCAGGGTGTAATGTTTTAATTCAACCACTAGAGGGCAGCTGTGTTGCACCAATCTACCAGAAAGCAACCAAACTCCACACAGTCAGAATTCTTAATAAGTGTCAGGAAGGGAAAAAGTTTTCAAGCTCTTCATGTGTCATTTTGTATTTGAAGTGTTCTTGGACCATTCCTAATCTCCCTCTCTCTCCTCTCCCAGTCGGTGTATAACCTGGCCAATGTGGCGTGTAAGTGTCATGGCGTGTCCGGCTCCTGTAGCCTGAAGACGTGCTGGCTCCAGCTGGCAGACTTCCGCCGCGTCGGAGAGTTTCTGAAGGAGAAGTACGACAGCGCCGCCGCCATGCGCATCGGACGCAAAGGAAAACTGGAGCAGGTAGATAAACGCTTCAACGTCCCGACGCCCGAGGATCTGGTCTACACCGACCAGAGCCCAGACTACTGTCTGAAGAACGACACCACCGGCTCCATGGGAACACTGGGGAGACTCTGTAACAAGACGTCAGAGGGGATGGATGGGTGTGAACTCATGTGCTGTGGGAGAGGATACGACCAGTTCAAGACCTATAAGCATGAGAGATGTCACTGCAAGTTTCACTGGTGTTGTTATGTCAAGTGTAAGAGGTGCACTTCACTGGTGGATCAGTTTGTCTGCAAGTAGCGAAGGAAGGGAGGGAGTCTGGACGATGGATGGACGGACAGTTCCACATGGGGAAGGGAGGGAGTCTGGACGATGGATGGACGGACAGTTCCACAAGGGGAAGGGAGGGAGTCTGGACGATGGATGGACGGACAGTTCCACAAGGGGAAGGGAGGGAGTCTGGACGATGGATGGACGGACAGTTCCACATGGGGAAGGGAGGGAGTCTGGACGATGGGGAAGGGAGGGAGTCTGGACGATGGGGTAGGGAGGGAGTCTGGACGATGGGGTAGGGAGGGAGTCTGGACGATGGGGTAGGGAGGGAGTCTGGACGATGGGGAAGGGAGGGAGTCTGGACGATGGGGAAGGGAGGGAGTCTGGACGAAGGGGAAGGGAGGGAGTCTGGACGATGGGGAAGGGAGGGAGTCTGGACGATGGGGAAGGGAGGGAGTCTGGACGATGGGGTAGGGAGGGAGTCTGGACGATGGGGTAGGGAGGGAGTCTGGACGATGGGGTAGGGAGGGAGTCTGGACGATGGGGAAGGGAGGGAGTCTGGACGATGGGGAAGGGAGGGAGTCTGGACGATGGGGTATGGAGGGAGTCTGGACGATGGGGTAGGGAGGGAGTCTGGACGATGGGGAAGGGAGGGAGTCTGGACGATGGGGAAGGGAGGGAGTCTGGACGATGGGGAAGGGAGGGAGTCTGGACGATGGGGTAGGGAGGGAGTCTGGACGATGGGGAAGGGAGGGAGTCTGGACGATGGGGTAGGGAGGAGTCTGGACGATGGGGTAGGGAGGGAGTCTGGACGATGGGGAAGGGAGGGAGTCTGGACGATGGGGTAGGGAGGGAGTCTGGACGATGGGGTAGGGAGGGAGTCTGGACGATGGGGAAGGGAGGGGCTGGAATGGAAGGACATGTAGCCTATGAAGGGTGTAAGATTATATAACAATAATAAATAAATAAAAATAAATCATGAACTATATAAATAAATAAAGTAAACAAATGCATTGCTAGTAATTGAATGAGACTTTTATATGACTCAAGCTGCCTGAGGGAGGACTTGACCGACAAGCAGGCGAATGCAAAACAGAAAGGCTGTTCGTTTTGTTTGTTGTCTACTGGTCGGCCATTTGCTTCCTCTCCCCTTCGCAACTGTCCCCTGATTGGTGGCTCGTGCAGTGACGACCAGGAAGTGATGTCACCAGTATCCTTGTTCCCTGGTTGGTGGAATGGGAAGGGGAGGCTGGATAGACTCCTCTTACCTTAAAGACTCTTCAAAACGAGAGAGTGAGGAAGTCAGAGAGCGAGAGAGGGAGAGAGAGTGAGGAAGTCAGAGAGCGAGAGAGAGAGAGAGAGAATGAGAGAGAGACTAGAAAGGGATGGATCCCAATGAACTGTGCCAAAGCTCCTTTCACCTCCTCTTCCACTCACTCCTCTCTTCTCCACCCTTCCCACCATAGGTTGTTTCTGCATTCTGTTGTATGTCTCACCCTCTTTTCGTCACCCTTATTTCATCACCCTCTTACCATCACCCTGTTAGAGCTCTTAGAAACCACCAGTCCAAGCCAAAGGACACCACCTCACACATGAACTGTTGAGTTTGGAACTCTGTAACCATGGAATCACAGCATGTGTTCTAATCACTTACCCACTAGACATCACGTTGACCTCTAGCCTGGAAGACAGGACAGCTCATGACTTTGGGCACAGAAAGCAAACATAGCTCTGTGTAACTTATAGGGACCATGTGAGTCCCAGAGGACAAGAAGACCAAGAGTTGTGTTGATTGAAGGGAGCAGGACTCTGAGACCTTGGCTGGACATATTGAAATAAGAGAAGAAGGAGAGAGAGGAAACACCTGCGTCCTTCTACAAGACATAGACCTCTCACTCTACCTTTAAATGAATTCTGTTCTATCATCTAACTGCATCATTACATTGTCTGGACTGGATTACTGATCAGTGGTCTCTGACTGTTCAATAACAGACTGCTGTGTCTCTATTCAACAGGTGGGCCACAGCTATTGTGACCATACCAATAGCCATCTCCAAGCCAATGTCATGAAATTCACACAGCTACCAAGCTTTGTTAGGAGGATGAAACAAATGTGTTATAGAGTTAAAATGTGGGTCTGGGAATGAATTCTATGAAGCTGAAGAAAGTGAACGGAGGAAATCGGAGGACTGCAGATTATTATAGTGGGGATAAGGTACATAGAAATAGCTGTCCATCAAAAATTATATTTTATTAATAATTACTTTTTCATTTTATACTTCATATATGTATTGTTTTGATGATCCTGTCTTTTGACATGGAGGCTTTGGTTTCGTCCTATTCCCTATGTAGTGCACTACTTTTTGCCAGAGTCCTATGGTCCCCGGTCAAAAGTAGTGCACTATATAGGGAATATGGTGTTATATGAGACACACCCTTTTAGACATTGTTGTTCAGCGGAACCTCTATCCCCTATCCCTGGGGTTCCTTCCTGCTTGGAATGTCTATTGTCCAATCTCTGCCAAACGTTGCCCACTCTTCGGCCAATGACAGACAAGCCTTTCCTTTGTCATCCAATGAGTGTTGTGGCAAAGTACTACTCATGTAAATATCAGCAGACCTTATCCTTATATGCAGATTATGACACTTTTACAACATACAGACTCCAGGTCTCTCAGAGTGTGTTCTTGTCTATATTATTGTCTCTGAAAGATTGTTGTCTTGATGTGTTCCATTAATATGCTCCATGTGTATATTGTATTATCCCCCCCCCCCCCACTTCAAAACAGCAATATTAAACCAATAATAGTGATGATTATAATAACTAGAAGTGTTTTCCTCTTTCCTACTCCTCTCAGATGCTCTTCTAGAGACAGGGAGGCTGAAGGGGTCTACTGTGTCTTCATTTATTTCCCTCTTCTTCCATACTGCTGTGTGTGTGTGTGTGTGTGTGTGTGTGTGTGTGTGTGTGTGTGTGTGTGTGTGTGTGTGTGTGTGTGTGTGTGTGTGTGTGTGTGGCCTCTCATTATCAATAATGTTTTATGACACATTAAAACAATACTTTCGGGGTTTTACCCATATACTTAGTAATTGTGCTAACGCTAGTTAGCATTGGCTCACAGAACTACCTGTGACTTCCTTCATACTGGACAGAGAGATATACAAATGGTATCAATGAGTTCATCGGACTCTGGGGAAGTAGATAAAGTGCCTCAGTGCCAAAATCTCCAAGTATCACTTTAAATTGTGTGTACCTGGAGTGGGAAAAATACTACCATTAGCCATTCATAATATATCAAGCAATACATTATGCATCGGTGCAGAACTATTTTAAACAACAGACAGAGTAGCAGCAGCATCAGGGTTATGCTGTAGCATATGGCTAACCTAGCCTAGCGTCTCCTCTGTAGTAGTGTCAGACCTCGCCTAGCATCTCCTCTCCTCTGTATTAGTCATGGCTGACCTAGCCTAGTATCTCTCTCCTTTCATCTGTAGGAGTCATTAACCTAGCCTAGCGTCTCCTCTCCTCTGTATTATTCATGGATAACTTAGCCTAGCATCTCCTCTCCTCTGTATTAGTCATGGCTAACCTAGCCTAGTATCTCTCTCCTTTCGTCTGTAGGAGTCACTAACCTAGCCTAGCGTCTCCTCTCCTCTGTATTAGTCATGGCTAACCTAGCCTAGCGTCTCCTCTCCTCTGTAGTAGTAGTGTCAGACCTAGCCTAGCGTCTCCTCTGTAGTAGTAGTGTCAGACCTAGCCTAGCGTCTCCTTTGTAGGAGTAGTAGTGTCAGACCTAGCCTAGCCTAGCGTCTCCTCTCCTCTGTAGTAGTAGTGTCAGACCTAGCCTAGCGTCTCCTCTGTAGGAGTAGTAATGTCAGACCTAGCCTAGCCTAGCGTCTCCTCTGTAATAGTAGTGTCAGACCTAGCCTAGCGTCTCATTTACATTTACATTTAAGTCATTTAGCAGACGCTCTTATCCAGAGCGACTTACAAATTGGACTCCTCTCCTCTGTAGGAGTAGTGTCAGACCTAGCCTAGCGTCTCCTCTGTAGGAGTAGTAGTGTCAGACCTAGCCTAGCCTCTCCTCTGTAGGAGTAGTAGCGTCAGACCTAGCCTAGCGTCTCCTCTGTAGGAGTAGTAGTGTCAGACCTAGCCTCTCCTCTGTAGGAGTAGTAGTGTCAGACCTAGCCTAGCGTCTCCTCTGTAGGAGTAGTAGTGTCAGACCTAGCCTAGCCTCTCCTCTGTAGGAGTAGTAGCGTCAGACCTAGCCTAGCCTCTCCTCTGTAGGAGTAGTAGTGTCAGATTGTGACAGTAGATTAGGAACACTAGAACGGGGTAAAGGACGACCAGCACACTGTTCTCAGATAATCCTGATAATCACAGATTAGACAACTGTTATTATGACACAGCAGCCACACCCCCTGCCATCACACCAGCTTCTGTACCCCTGTATAGGGCCATACATACTACACTGTTATAGACACACCCCCTGCCATCACACCAGCTTCTGTACACCTGTATAGGGCCATACATACTACACTGTTATAGACACACCCCCTGCCATCACACCAGCTTCTGTACACCTGTATAGGGCCATACATACTACACTGTTATAGACACACCCCTGCCATCACACCAGCTTCTGTACACCTGTATATGGCCATACATACTACACTGTTATAGACACACCCCCTGCCATCACACCAGCTTCTGTACCCCTGTATAGGGCCATACATACTACACTGTTATAGACACACCCCCTGCCATCACACCAGCTTCTGTACACCTGTATATGGCCATACATACTACACTGTTATAGACACACCCCCTGCCATCACACCAGCTTCTGTACACCTGTATATGGCCATACATACTACACTGTTATAGACACACCCCCTGCCATCACACCAGCTTCTGTACACCTGTATATGGCCATACATACTACACTGTTATAGACACACCCCCTGCCATCACACCAGCTTCTGTACACCTGTATATGGCCATACATACTACACTGTTATAGACACACACCCTGCCATCACACCAGCTTCTGTACACCTGTATAGGGCCTTACATACTACACTGTTATAGACACACCCCCTGCCATCACACGAGCCTCTGTACCCCTGTATAGGGCCTTACACTGTTATAGCCTCACCCCCTGCCATCACACCAGCTACTGTACCCCTGTATAGGGCCATACATACTACACTGTTATAGCCACACCCCCTGACACCACATCAGCAACTGTACCCCTGTATAGGGCCTTACATACTACACTGTTATGGACACACCTCCTGACAGCACACCAGCTACTGTACACCTGTATAGGGCCTTACATACTACACTGTTATAGACACATCCCCTGACACCACATCAGCAACTGTACCCCTGTATAGGGTCTTACATACTACACTGTTATAGCCTCACCCCCTGCCATCACACCAGCTACTGTACCCCTGTATAGGGCCTTACACTGTTATAGCCACACCCCCTGCCATCACACCAGCTACTGTACCCCTGTATAGGGCCATACATACTACACTGTTATAGCCACACCCCCTGCCATCACACCAGCTACTGTACCCCTGTATAGGGCCATACATACTACACTGTTATAGCCACACCCCCTGCCATCACACCAGCTACTGTACCCCTGTATAGGGCCATACATACTACACTGTTATAGACACACCCCCTGACAGCACACCAGCTACTGTACCCCTGTATAGGGCCTTACATACTACACTGTTATAGACACATCCCCTGACACCACATCAGCAACTGTACCCCTGTATAGGGCCTTACATACTACACTGTTATAGACACATCCTGACACCACACTAGCAAGTTCAAGTTTATTATGTAAAACATCATTGCATAACAACATGAAATAAGATGCTGTTTACCTGATGAGGACCACTCTGAAGTAAACATGTACATGTACAGTGCCTTAAGATAACAATCACAGCTCACATTTTGTTGTGTTACAGCCTGAATTCAACATGGATTAAATAGATGTTTTTTCTCACATCTACACACAATACGCCACAATGATAACGTTTTTAGAAATGTTTGCTTATTTATTGAAAATTAAATAGAGAAATATCTCATTTAGATACAGTACCAGTCAAAAGTTTGGACACACCTCCTCATTCAAGGGTTTTTCTTTATTTGTACTATTTTCTCCATTGGATAATAATACTGAAGACATCACAACTATGAAACAACACATATGGAATCATGTAGCAACCAAAAAAGTCTTAAACAAATCAAAATGTATTTTATATTCTTCAAAGTAGCCACCCTTTGCTTTGACAGCTTTGCACACTCTTGGCATTCTCTCAACCAGCTTCACCTGGAATGCTTTTCCAAAAGTCTTGAAGGAGTTCGCACATATGCTGAGCACTTGTTGGCTGCTTTTCCTTCACTCTGCGGTCCGACTCATCCCAAATCATCTCAATTGGGTTGAGGTCAGGTAACTGTAGAGACCAGGTCATCTGATGCAACACTCCATCACAGTAATTCTTGGTCCACTCTACACCGCCTGGAGGTGTTTGGGGTCATTGTCCTGTTGAAAAACATATGATAGTCCCACTAAGTGCAAACCAGATGGAACGGCGTATTGGTGCAGAATTCTGTGGTAGCCATGCTGGTTAAGTGTTGCCATCTGTTTTGACCCTGTGTCGAATAGTACTAAGGCACTTCTTGAGATATTCCAGGACCTGGGAGTCAGATCGGGCCTCCTTAGAAGATTTGATGGGATTATAGAGGACAGCAGACACAATGCAGTTAATGCCACGTGGTAGGAGACATGGTCTCAGCCAAGTTCACAAACGCTCACCGCTGTCGTCCTCAAAGTCCAGCAAACGCTTGTGAAGGATGCTGTGCATTCTGCATGGCCACACCCCCACCACATGAGGTTACTGCATCCTTTCTATGCAGACTACAGCCTTGAAGACTATTGAGTCTGGGATATCTTCCTTTAACCAGGACTCGGCCACAGCAACAATGGTCGGTCTCGTTAGTCACAGTGGTAAAAGCTCCTCTCCCTTGTGTCTTAAGGATCTCATGTGACACAAGAGAAAGTTGGGAAGCGTAGTCTTTACAGACAATTTGATGGGGCATCTGTGTGTTCCACACCATGGTAGACCAGATTCTGAAGTCAACAGGACTATGAGGCGTGTGCTGCTTTAAGGGGTCACGAGTCAGGACAGGTATTCTAAGCCCTGTCCCAAAAGGCCAGACTGTGTAAGACTCCATTTAAGATTCCCCAAAGACCTGCTGTTAGTTTTTGCATTTGCTCAAACTAAAAATAACCTTTTTTTTTAGTGAGCATGAAACCTATACAGCAATATGATACTTGATAATGATACTTGATAATGATAATACACACAGGAAATGCAAGTATTCACGGAATATCAAACAATTCTTAAACAGGTAACACTTATAAACTCAGCAAAAAAGAAACGTCCTCTCACTGTCAACTGTGTTCATGTTCAGCAAACTTTAACATGTGTAAATATTTTATATGAACATACGATTCAACATCTGAGACATAAACTGAACAAGTTCTACAGACATGTGACTAACAGAAATGGAATAATGTGTCCCTGAACAAAGGGGTCAAAAAAAAAAGTACAAAAAGAGCTAATTAATTACATAAAAATCATACAATGTGATTTTCTGGATGTTTGTTTTAGATTCTGTCTCTCACAGTTGAAGTGTACCTATGATAAACATTACAGACCTCTACATGCTTTGTAAGTAGGAAAACCTGCAAAATCGGCAGTGTATCAAATACTTGTTCTCCCCACTGTACATGATTTTTTGTAAACTAGTAAATATTAGCCTACAGCAAAGTGTGTTTAAATAATTTCTAACTTGATAACAATTTCTGCTCGTTAGTATTTGCTACCTTGTGCCTTTTAGCTTGCTTGAGCCTGCTAACTGAGGAGTGTTAATTAATCTGTTTCCATACATGTTTCATTTTAAAACATTTATCTTACAAAGGAGTTGTTTAATCTAACTTCTTAACTATATATTTGTTACTGGAATTGTATTTGGGTTTCTTTTACTCATTTTTTTCTATAACGGGCATTATCTGATGTGTGGAAACATTTCACTGCAGCTAATGGGGCGGCAGCGTAGCCTAGTGGTTAGAGCGTTGGACTAGTAACCGGAAGGTTGTGAGCTCAAACCCCCGAGCTGACAAGGTACAAATCTGCCCCTGAACAGGCAGTTAACCCACTGTTCCTAGGCCGTCATTGAAAATAAGAATTTGTTCTTAACTGGTAAAATAAAATAAAAATAAGGTATTTGCACAGACAATGCTGCGAAAAAGGCTGCTTGGTCTAAAGTGGAGGAGTCCTACACCCATTGGCTGTGCTGCTCATGCATTGAATCTGCTCCTCAATGACATCATGACACTACAAGAGAGCCAAGTTAGGTATGTGAAGGGTCATCAAGTTATAGCAGCAATCTACCTCACCAAGCAAAGTGATTAGAATAAGAGCACCACATTGAAGCTGCCCAGCAACACCCGTTGGGGTGGTGTTGTCATCATGTTTGTCATCATGTTCGACAGAGGAAGAAGTCTCTCCAAGAAATGGCAATATCACAGTCTGCCGATATGGACAGACCCATCAAGAGGATCCTCATGGATGATGTATTTTGGGAGAGAGTGATACGCAGCCTGAAACTCCAGAAACCTACAGCAGTAGCCATTGGATGGATTGAGGGAGACAATGCCATCCTGTCTGATGTTCAGACTCTGCTTGCAGAGGTAAGAGAATAAATCCATACTGCCCTGCCCACTTCACTGTTGCTCCAAGCAGAGGAAACTGCAGTTCTGAAATACATCAAAAAGCGTGAAGACTTCTGCCTGAAGCCCAAACACCCTGCAGCGTACATGTTGGACCCCAAGTATGTCGGCAAGAGCATCCTGTCTGGTGCAGAGATCAACAAGGCCTATGGTGTGTCATCACGACCGTGTCTCGCCACCTTGGCCTGGATGAGGGCAAGGTTCTTGGCAGTCTGGCGAAGGACACTTCCAGGCAAGGGCTTTGGGATGGAGATGCAGTATGGCAGTCGTGCCAACATATCTCATCAGCCACCTGGTGGAAGGGACTTTGTGGATCTGAGGCTCTTTCCCCTGTTGCCTCCATCATCCTCCAAATCCCACCAACATCAGCCGCCTCAGAGCGCAACTGGTCCTTGTTTGGGAACATACACACCAAAGCACGCAACAGGCTGACATATACAAGGGTTGAAAAATTGGTGGCCATCCGGGCAAATTTGAGGCTTTTTGAGCCTGACATCAAGCCATCCTCAACAAGGTTGGAAAGTGACAGTGAAGATGAGGCCTCAGAGTCTGATGTTCAAGATGTGGACATTGAGGAGGTCCAGGGAGAAGACATGGAAGCCTGAGAGGAAGACAACCAAAGCTTTAGTTTCTAGACTATAATTTTATAGATTTATGTTGAAAACATTTTTGGAAGATGTGATGGATCATTGGGGATCATTCAATATTCCCTTTCTTTTGTTTTTCAGTGAAATCATCCCATGAGAAGAGTCAACTCATTTAATTACAGTTCAATTGGTAACAAAATTGTTTTAAAAAATTTCAATTGGAAGGATTTAATCATTTAAAATGAATGTTTATGTTTCTGTCCCCATATGAAATGGTAAATATATCCAATGCAAAAAACATCTAGATTTAATTGGTATTAATAATAATTTGCATATATTTCCGTTAATTCCCACGGAAAGTTTCCACCAATATTCCCCAAATATGCAATCCTACATACTACACAGTTATAGCCACACCCCCTGCCATCACACCAGCTACTGTAACCCTGTATAGGGCCATACATACTACACAGTTATAGCCACACCCCCTGCCATCACACCAGCTACTGTAACCCTGTATAGGGCCATACGTACTACACAGTTATAGCCACACCCCCTGCCATCACACCAGCTACTGTACACCTGTATAGGGCCATACATACTACACAGTTATAGCCACACCCCCTGCCATCACACCAGCTACTGTACACCTGTATAGGGCCATACATACTACACTGTTATAGACACACCCCCTGCCATCACACCAGCTACTGTACACCTGTATAGGGCCATACATACTACACAGTTATAGCCACACCCCCTGCCATCACACCAGCTACTGTACACCTGTATAGGGCCATACATACTACACAGTTATAGCCACACCCCCTGCCATCACACCAGCTACTGTACACCTGTATAGGGCCATACATACTACACTGTTATTGAC
>NW_027008442.1:37500-44052 GCF_036934945.1 Oncorhynchus masou masou | reverse complement strand
GTGTGTCTATAACAGTGTAGTATGTATGGCCCTATACAGGTGTACAGTAGCTGGTGTGCTGTCAGGGGGTGTGTCTATAACAGTGTAGCATGTATGGCCCTATACAGGGGTACAGTAGCTGGTGTGATGGCAGGGGGTGTGTCTATAACAGTGTAGCATGTATGGCCCTATACAGGGGTACAGTAGCTGGTGTGATGGCAGGGGGTGTGGCTATAACTGTGTAGTATGTATGGCCCTATACAGGTGTACAGTAGCTGGTGTGATGGCAGGGGGTGGCTATAACTGTGTAGTATGTATGGCCCTATACAGGTGTACAGTAGCTGGTGTGATGGCAGGGGGTGTGGCTATAACTGTGTAGTATGAATGGCCCTATACAGGTGTACAGTAGCTGGTGTGATGGCAGGGGGTGTGGCTATAACAGTGTAGTATGTATGGCCCTATACAGGTGTACAGTAGCTGGTGTGATGGCAGGGGGTGTGGCTATAACTGTGTAGTATGTATGGCCCTATACAGGGTTACAGTAGCTGGTGTGCTGTCAGGGGGTGTGTCTATAACAGTGTAGTATGAATGGCCTTATACAGGTGTACAGTAGCTGGTGTGATGGCAGGGGGTGTGTCTATAACAGTGTAGCATGTATGGCCTTATACAGGTGTACAGTAGCTGGTGTGATGGCAGGGGGTGTGGCTATAACTGTGTAGTATGTATGGCCCTATACAGGTGTACAGTAGCTGGTGTGATGGCAGGGGGTGTGGCTATAACTGTGTAGTATGTATGGCCCTATACAGGTGTACAGTAGCTGGTGTGATGGCAGGGGTGTAGCTATAACTGTGTAGTATGTATGGCCCTATACAGGTGTACAGTAGCTGGTGTGATGGCAGGGGGTGTGGCTATAACTGTGTAGTATGTATGGCCCTATACAGGTGTACAGTAGCTGGTGTGATGGCAGGGGGTGTGGCTATAACTGTGTAGTATGTATGGCCCTATACAGGTGTACAGTAGCTGGTGTGATGGCAGGGGGTATGGCTATAACTGTGTAGTATGTATGGCCCTATACAGGTGTACAGTAGCTGGTGTGATGGCAGGGGGTGTGGCTATAACTGTGTAGTATGAATGGCCCTATACAGGTGTACAGTAGCTGGTGTGATGGCAGGGGGTGTGGCTATAACTGTGTAGTATGTATGGCCCTATACAGGTGTACAGTAGCTGGTGTGATGGCAGGGGGTGTGGCTATAACTGTGTAGTATGTATGGCCCTATACAGGGTTACAGTAGCTGGTGTGATGGCAGGGGGTGTGGCTATAACTGTGTAGTATGAATGGCCCTATACAGGTGTACAGTAGCTGGTGTGATGGCAGGGGGTGTGGCTATAACTGTGTAGTATGAATGGCCCTATACAGGTGTACAGTAGCTGGTGTGATGTCAGGGGGTGTGTCTATAACAGCGTAGTATGTAAGGCCCTATACAGGTGTACAGTAGCTGGTGTGATGTCAGGGGGTGTGTCTATAACAGCGTAGTATGTAAGGCCCTATACAGGTGTACAGTAGCTGGTGTGGTGTCAGGATGAGGCTATAACAGTGTAGTATGTAAGGGCCTATACAGGGGTACAGTAGCTAGTGTGCAGTCAGGGGGTGTGTCTATAACAGCGTAGTATGTAAGGCCCTATACAGGTGTACAGTAGCTGGTGTGATGGCAGGGGGTGTGTCTATAACAGTGTAGTATGTAAGGGCCTATACAGGTGTACAGTAGCTGGTGTGCTGTCAGGGGGTGAGGCTATAACAGTGTAGTATGTATGGCCATATACAGGTGTACAGTAGCTGGTGTGCTGTCAGGGGGTGAGGCTATAACAGTGTAGTATGTATGGCCATATACAGGTGTACAGTAGCTAGTGTGCAGTCAGGGGGTGTGTCTATAACAGTGTAGTATGTATGGCCATTTACAGGGGTACAGTAGCTAGTGTGGTGTCAGGGGGTGAGGCTATAACAGTGTAGTATGTATGGCCATATACAGGTGTACAGAAGCTGGTGTGATGGCAGGGGGTGTGGGGTGTGGCTGCTGTGTCATAATAACAGTTGTCTAATCTGTGATTATCAGGATTATCTGAGAACAGTGTGCTGGTCGTCCTTTACCCCGTTCTAGTGTCCCTAATCTACTGTCACAATCTGACACTACTACTCCTACAGAGGAGAGGCTAGGCTAGGTCTGACACTACTACTCCTACAGAGGAGAGGCTAGGCTAGGTCTGACACTACTACTCCTACAGAGGAGACGCTAGGCTAGGTCTGACACTACTACTCCTACAGAGGAGACGCTAGGCTAGGTCTGACACTACTCCTACAGAGGAGAGGAGACGCTAGGCTAGGTCTGACACTACTACTCCTACAGAGGAGACGCTAGGCTAGGTCTGACACTACTCCTACAGAGGAGAGGAGATGCTAGGCTAGGCTAGGTCTGACATTACTACTACAGAGGAGACGCTAGGCTAGGTCTGACACTGCTACTACAGAGGAGAGGAGACGCTAGGCTAGGCTAGGTCTGACACTACTACTACAGAGGAGACGCTAGGCTAGGTCTGACACTACTACTACAGAGGAGACGCTAGGCTAGGTCTGACACTACTACTACAGAGGAGAGGAGACGCTAGGCTAGGTCTGACACTACAACTACAGAGGAGATGCTAGGCTAGGTCTGACACTACTACTACAGAGGAGAGGAGACGCTAGGCTAGGCTAGGTCTGACATTACTACTCCTACAGAGGAGACGCTAGGCTAGGTCTGACACTACTACTACAGAGGAGAGGAGACGCTAGGCTAGGCTAGGTCTGACACTACTACTCCTACAGAGGAGACGCTAGGCTAGGTCTGACACTACTACTACAGAGGAGAGGAGACGCTAGGCTAGGCTAGGTCTGACACTACTACTCCTACAGAGGAGACGCTAGGCTAGGTCTGACACTACTACTACAGAGGAGACGCTAGGCTAGGTCTGACACTACTACTACAGAGGAGAGGAGACGCTAGGCTAGGTTAGCCATGACTAATACAGAGGAGAGGAGACGCTAGGCTAGGTTAGCCATGACTAATACAGAGGAGAGGAGACGCTAGGCTAGGTTAATGACTCCTACAGACGAAAGGAGAGAGATACTAGGCTGTCAGGATTTGGCCAGGGTTGTTCCGGGTTTTGGTCACTAGATGCCCCCATTGTGCTTTTTGACCTTATGTAACCGGGTCCTGACACTAGGCTAGGTTAGCCATGACTAATACAGAGGAGAGGAGATGCTAGGCTAAGTTAGCCATGAATAATACAGAGGAGAGGAGACGCTAGGCTAGGTTAATGACTCCTACAGATGAAAGGATAGAGATACTAGGCTAGGTCAGCCATGACTAATACAGAGGAGAGGAGATGCTAGGCGAGGTCTGACACTACTACAGAGGAGACGCTAGGCTAGGTTAGCCATATGCTACAGCATAACCCTGATGCTGCTGCTACTCTGTCTGTTGTTTACAATAGTTCTGCACCGATGCATAATGTATTGCTTGATATATTATGAATGGCTAATGGTAGTATTTTTCCCACTCCAGGTACACACAATTTAAAGTGATACTTGGAGATTTTGGCACTGAGGCACTTTATCTACTTCCCCAGAGTCCGATGAACTCATTGATACCATTTGTATATCTCTGTCCAGTATGAAGGAAGTCACAGGTAGTTCTGTGAGCCAATGCTAACTAGCGTTAGCACAATTACTAAGTATATGGGTAAAACCCCGAAAGTATTGTTTTAATGTGTCATAAAACATTATTGATAATGAGAGGCCACACACACACACACACACACACACACACACACACACAGCAGTATGGAAGAAGAGGGAAATAAATGAAGACACAGTAGACCCCTTCAGCCTCCCTGTCTCTAGAAGAGCATCTGAGAGGATTAGGAAAGAGGAAAACACTTCTAGTTATTATAATCATCACTATTATTGGTTTAATATTGCTGTTTTGAAGTGGGGGGGATAATACAATATACACATGGAGCATATTAATGGAACACATCAAGACAACAATCTTTCAGAGACAATAATATAGACAAGAACACACTCTGAGAGACCTGGAGTCTGTATGTTGTAAAAGTGTCATAATCTGCATATAAGGATAAGGTCTGCTGATATTTACATGAGTAGTACTTTGCCACAACACTCATTGGATGACAAAGGAAAGGCTTGTCTGTCATTGGCTGAAGAGTGGGCAACGTTTGGCAGAGATTGGACAATAGACATTCCAAGCAGGAAGGAACCCCAGGGATAGAGGTTCCGCTGAACAACAATGTCTAAAAGGGTGTGTCCCATATAACACCATATTCCCTATATAGTGCACTACTTTTGACCGGGGACCATAGGACTCTGGCAAAAAGTAGTGCACTACATAGGGAATAGGACGAAACCAAAGCCTCAAAAGACAGGATCATCAAAACAATACATATATGAAGTATAAAATTAAAAAGTAATTATTAATAAAATATAATTTTTGATGGACAGCTATTTCTATGTACCTTATCCCCACTATAATAATCTGCAGCCCTCCGATTTCCTCCGTTCACTTTCTTCAGCTTCATAGAATTCATTCCCAGACCCACA
Source organism: Oncorhynchus masou masou (assembly GCF_036934945.1). Classification (NCBI taxonomy): domain Eukaryota; kingdom Metazoa; phylum Chordata; class Actinopteri; order Salmoniformes; family Salmonidae; genus Oncorhynchus; species Oncorhynchus masou. Next base: position 39,419 of record NW_027008442.1, on the reverse strand, counting down.
TTTTAACTCTATAACACATTTGTTTCATCCTCCTAACAAAGCTTGGTAGCTGTGTGAATTTCATGACATTGGCTTGGAGATGGCTATTGGTATGGTCACAATAGCTGTGGCCCACCTGTTGAATAGAGACACAGCAGTCTGTTATTGAACAGTCAGAGACCACTGATCAGTAATCCAGTCCAGACAATGTAATGATGCAGTTAGATGATAGAACAGAATTCATTTAAAGGTAGAGTGAGAGGTCTATGTATTGTAGAAGGACGCAGGTGTTTCCTCTCTCTCCTTCTTCTCTTATTTCAATATGTCCAGCCAAGGTCTCAGAGTTCTGCTCCCTTCAATCAACACAACTCTTGTTCTTCTTGTCCTCTGGGACTCACATGGTCCCTATAAGTTACACAGAGCTATGTTTGCTTTCTGTGCCCAAAGTCATGAGCTGTCCTGTCTTCCAGGCTAGAGGTCAACGTGATGTCTAGTGGGTAAGTGATTAGAACACATACTGTGATTCCATGGTTACAGAGTTCCAAACTCAACAGTTCATGTGTGAGGTGGTGTCCTTTGGCTTGGACTGGTGGTTTCTAAGAGCTCTAACAGGGTGATGGTAAGAGGGTGATGAAATAAGGGTGACGAAAAGAGGGTGAGACATACAACAGAATGCAGAAACAACCTATGGTGGGAAGGGTGGAGAAGAGAGGAGTGAGTGGAAGAGGAGGTGAAAGGAGCTTTGGCACAGTTCATTGGGATCCATCCCTTTCTAGTCTCTCTCTCATTCTCTCTCTCTCTCTCTCGCTCTCTGACTTCCTCACTCTCTCTCCCTCTCTCGCTCTCTGACTTCCTCACTCTCTCGTTTTGAAGAGTCTTTAAGGTAAGAGGAGTCTATCCAGCCTCCCCTTCCCATTCCACCAACCAGGGAACAGGGATACTGGTGACATCACTTCCTGGTCGTCACTGCACGAGCCACCAATCAGGTGACAGTTGCGAAGGAGGGAGAGGAAGCAAATGGCCGACCAGTAGACAACAAACAAAACGAACAGCCTTTCTGTTTTGCATTCGCCTGCTTGTCGGTCAAGTCCTCCCTCAGGCAGCTTGAGTCATATAAAAGTCTCATTCAATTACTAGCAATGCATTTGTTTACTTTATTTATTTATATAGTTCATGATTTATTTTTATTTATTTATTATTGTTATATGATCTTACACCCTTCATAGGCTACATGTCCGTCCATTCCAGCCCCTCCCTTCCCCATCGTCCAGACTCCCTCCCTACCCCATCGTCCAGACTCCCTCCCTACCCCATCGTCCAGACTCCCTCCCTTCCCCATCGTCCAGTCTCCTCCCTACCCCATCGTCCAGACTCCTCCCTTCCCCATCGTCCAGTCTCCCTCCCTTCCCCATCGTCCAGACTCCTCCCTTCCCCATCGTCCAGTCTCCCTCCCTTCCCCATCGTCCAGACTCCCTCCCTTCCCCATCGTCCAGACTCCCTCCCTTCCCCATCGTCCAGACTCCCTCCCTTCCCCATCGTCCAGACTCCCTCCCTTCCCCATCGTCCAGACTCCCTCCCTTCCCCATCGTCCAGACTCCCACCCTTCCCCATCGTCCAGACTCCCTCCCTACCCCATCGTCCAGACTCCCTCCCTACCCCATCGTCCAGACTCCTCCCTACCCCATCGTCCATACTCCCTCCCTACCCCCATCGTCCAGACTCCCTCCCTTCCCCATCGTCCAGACTCCCTCCCTTCCCCATCGTCCAGACTCCTCCCTACCCCATCGTCCAGACTCCCTCCCTTCCCCATCGTCCAGACTCCCTCCCTTCCCCATCGTCCAGACTCCCTCCCTTCCCCATCGTCCAGACTCCCTCCCTTCCCCATCGTCCAGACTCCCTCCCTTCCCCATCGTCCAGACTCCTCCCTTCCCCATCGTCCA